>NC_056737.1:1258121252-1258273739 GCF_019279795.1 Protopterus annectens
CCCCACTTGAGATTAACTACATTACACATTTTCCACTTCATCCACTGAAGCTGACTACCGTAACTAAACAAAACTCCAGGAAGCAAGAACCTGACACCCTACAGCTTTTCTGTTGTATTAGTTGCATGGTTTTCTTTCATGCATGACCCCCACCCCCACTTGGGATTAACTACAATACACATTTTCCACTTCATCCACTGAAGCTGACTACCGTAACTAAATAAAACTCCAGGAAGCAAGAACCTGACACCCTACAGCTTTTCTGTTGTATTAGTTGCATGGGTTTCTTTCATGACTTGAGATTAGCTACAATACACATTTTCCACTTCATCCACTGAAGCTGACTATTATAACTAAATAAAACTCCAGGAAGCAAGAACCTGACACCCTACAGCTTTTCTGTTGTATTAGTTGCATGGGTTTCTTTCATGTTGGGATTAACTACAATACACATTTTCCACTTCATCCACTGAAGCTGACTATCGTAACTAAATAAAACTCCAGGAAGCAAGAACCTGATATCCTACAGTTTTTCTGTTGTATTAGTTCCTTGGGTTTCTTTCATGCATGACCCCCACCCCCACTTGGGATTAACTACAATACACATTTTCCACTTCATCCACTGAAGCTGACTATCGTAACTAAATAAAACTCCAGGAAGCAAGAACCTGACACCCTACAGCTTTTTTGTTGTATTAGTTGCATGGGTTGCTTTCATGCGTGACCCCCACCCCCACTTGGGATTAACTACAATACACATTTTCCACTTCATCCACTGACGCTGACTATCGTAACTAAATAAAACTCCAGGAAGCAAGAACCTGATACTCTACAGCTTTTCTGTTGTATTAGGTGAATTGCAACTTAGTTTCTGTTAGGTTTTAAGGCTTAAGAGGTGTATGCACAACATCATTGAAGGGTTCCAGCCAGTTGACACTAGACTGGGCCAATACCTTGAATCAGCCTTAAACACACACACACACACACACACACACACACACACACACACACACACACACACACACACACACACACACACACACACACAGTCCCAAGCCTTTACTGTTTACATTATTAAATTTTGCTTTTACTTTCAGCATAGTCTCTAGACTAATCACAACTCTCTCTAATATACACTGCAGGCACATAAACAGGGCTGTTTGGCAGTTTTAAAGTATTCCAGAGTTACTTCAATTAAGCTTTTGTTAGATGCTGATATTTTAAGCTCAGTACTCACCTTTAAACTGATAATTTTTTCAGGTCTTCTCCCCTGTGGGGCTGAACCCGCTACGCTCACTCCGCTCCCCTCCCTGCCCCCATCCCCACCCTCCCCCCCATAACATCAACCTTATACCTAGCCTGACCCCTCCCATACTTCCCTTCCACCTATCCCATAACCCCCCTAATTATTCCCGTATTATACTTCCTCATTATTGTACTCTACCTCCCCACCCATTTCTAAATAAGCCCATATAGTACTCCATCCTCTAAACTACTACTATCCTGCTCATATTCTTTATCACACTGCACTCAACCACGATCATGTCCATCACAACTATTACTTTGATCCTGCTTCTCTCACTTACACTCTCTCTCCTAACAATAATCACAACTTTCCAGGCACCCAACATGCCTCCTGTACAACCAGCACCCATAATCCACAATTATCAAGTTACTCAGACATCCACTCTAGCTTATTCACAGCTAATACCTCTGTACTATGCAAAGTGAAAATTCTACCTCTCCAAAGACACTCCCCTTATCATACCACCAGCAGCAACTACACCATTTTTAGGAAAAAACTGAGACGTATAACCTACACAATTTGCCAAAGCACTATTTCCCAGTGTGGTGATGTACAACCCAACCCAGGACCAGCCCCCCTCAGCTCCAGCAAACCTAGCAAATCTCTTATGCTATCAACCATAAATCTACAAAGCCTTAGGAACAAGATACCTGAACTCCATGCCTGGATTTCTAAGTACAACCCAGATATTATAGCAGCTACTGAAACCTGGTTGAAATCAGATATAAAAGACACTGAATTTCTCCCCCCAAGCTACTCATGCTTGAGAGTTGATCAATCCAACAAGAGAGGAGGAGTAGTAGCAATACTTTTCCCTAGCAATTACACATTAATCCCCTACTCAAAACCAACACCCAACTTCTCCCCAGCCGAAATACTAATCTCTATATTAAAACTTAACCATAAAAACATTTGCATAATTGCTCTTTATATTCCCCCAGTAAACAACATACCAATATTAGAAAACATACTTGCCTGGACTTCCCAAAATATAGATAATGAAACCATCATTCTAGGTGATGTAAATATTGACTGGCTAGATATAGGCCACAACAACCCCTCAAAAAGCATAAATCTTTACAACTTCTCCCAACTAATTGAAGATATCACTAGACCTCACAAAAATTACAACTGGGGCTCCACAATAGACTGGATATTAGTATCCCCACCCTTTCAATGTCATCAATGCAGGCAATACTACCTAATACCATTAGTGACCACCACCACCCAGCATATATCATACGCAAAACTACTCCAACCACAGGCAAACACCAATACAAATCTACAAGAAATTTTACTAAGTTCCAATCATCCATATTTAATGAAACCTTAGCTAAAATAAACTGGAAACCTCTCAAATCCCTATCACTTAATGAGGCTGTTGAATTCTTTAACTCAGCATTTCTAGACATCCTAAATAGGCAAGCACCCACCCGCCAAAATGAATAAAACATAACCATGCATGCTGGCTCTCAAAATCCACCAAAGAAGTAATGTCCACAAGGGATAAAATCTGGAAATCATGTCAGAAAAACAAAGACCCCTCAAATCTACTACATTACAAGCAACTCTGTAACCAGGCAAAGCGTCTAATAACCACTGATAAAAAAAGACCACTACTTCCACCTACAAAGCCAACATAAAAATAATCCCCAAAAATTCTGGTCTTCGATCAGCCAACTATTACACCCAGGCTGTCAAAGTAATCTATCCCCGACCCACAAAAAACTCCCACTGTACTTGCTACCCTTTTCAATTCCTACTTCATTGACACCATAGCTAACCCAACCTCCACCTTTCCTACAGTTAACAGCACCACCACCAAGACAGCTGATGACCAAATCATCCCAGAAAACAAGTCTACCCTTAACCATAACTTAAAATTCTCCCCCTTACCCACCAGCACAATAAAAAAACTTTTACTTAAGCTAAAACCCTGTACTCTGGCCCCTGACAATCTACCCCCAGACTTCCTGCAGCTAGCAGCAAACTCTATAACTTATTCCATCAGCATACTCATTAACAGATCAATTAAAGAATACCTTGTCCCAGACATCTGGAAAAAAGCATTCATTCTTCCCTTACACAAAGGTGGCACCAACACAGGCACCACAAACTTTCGACCCATAGCAATTCTCTCACCCCTCTCTAAAATACTGGAAAAATGCATCCATGCCCAACTCCTCAACCACCTGCATGAAAATCAAATGTTATCACCCACTCAGCATGGTTTCAGACAAGGACACAGCACCACTACCACCCTTCTATCCTTCCTTGATACAGTTAACCGGGCACGGGATTCTGGTAAAATAATTGCTTCACTTTTCCTTGACCTCTCCAAAGCTTTTGATACCATTTCCCACACTATCCTACTCTCTAAACTATCCACCCTCCACATTTCTCCCCCTACCCTACAATGGTACAGCAGCTATCTCTCCAATAGGCAGCAATCCACCAAATGGCAACAGTCTTACTCTCCCTTTCTCAGTACATCCACTGGGGTACCCCAAGGCTCCATACTTGGTCCTCTCTTATTTAGCATCTTCATTAACAACTTTCACACCACTCTCCCACAATGCACAGTAATCCAGTATGCTGATGACTACAATAATATTCACTGCAAATTCCAGCTCTGAACTCCACCAGATTACCCAGAATGCTCTCACATCTACTGAATCTTGGATGCTTAACAATCATCTTGCCCTAAATCCAAAAAAAAAAAACTAAACTAGTAATTTTTACGCCTAGGAAAACCACTCCATTTGATAAAAAACTCATCACTATACAAACCCAAGACAATACTACTATAGAAGTTGTCCCACACACTAAATTACTAGGCATTATTATAGATGAAAACCTTAACTTTGACCTACACATAAACAATAACATCAAAAAAACACACCAAAAGCTTGGTATGCTCTACAGGCACCAACACTTTTAGCCTCTCTACTAGACAAACCCTTGCAACTGCCTTTTTATTACCCTCTCTCCTTTATGGTCCCCTCTCCTCAATATCCGAAATTCTACAAAATCCAAACTTGCTATGTGTTACAACAGAATAGCAAAATTTGCCACCAAGGCCACATTCTCATCCCACCATTGTAAGTTACTGAAACAATTTGGGTGTCCGGAACTCCCCCACCATCTCTCATTCACCCAACTAACTACTATGCACAAAATAATCTACATACCCACAGACTGTCCTGCTCTGTCAACTCTCCTTGCCAAATACCATTCCAGCAGGCATCTAAGATCTGAAAATCATCTACTTCTAAAAGTAGATAAGCCCACCTTACATGCTGGTCAACTCCTCTATGCCTTCACCGTTGCCAAACTATGGAACTCACTCCCGCCTTCTGTAAGAAACAGAGGCAGCACCACCACCTTCAAACAAATGCTGAAAAATCATCTCATCTCTTCCTGGCTATGTTCCTGCTCTATAACCTAACCTCTTCACTCTCCTTTTATGATTACTAAACTCCTATGTCTTTTGCTACTAGTAACTAATGATATTTTCTCCATATTTATTTTTAATCTTCACTTGTTGATTCTGGTACAATAATACTGATCTCTGTTTATACCAATCTGATTGAATTCATTGAATTCTGCTTTAATGTATATTTTCTGTATATATTGCTGTAATCAAACAAACTAGATTCCTGCTTTTATGTATATATTCTGCATATGTTACTATATTTACTATCTGTAACACTGTTTCTGCTTCTGTACTAATTAATGTTTATATTTTTTCTGTATGTCGTTGGAGCTTTTCTCCCCGAGCCTCCACTGAAAATGGGCTCTTTTAGGCCCACTGAACTTATCCCCGTAACCAAATGCAACAAATAAATAAATCTGAAAGATTTAGTTCTGGCAAGATACTACCAGAGTTGTCTTTGGATATCCAAAGTATGGAGTATCCTTTCTCCCTCATTTTTATGTTTAGGAAAGAAAACTTGGGAGATGGATAGCTTGGCTTAATGTCAACCATGATACCACTTTAGGCATAAAAGAAGTATTAGTCCACAAAAAATCCTGTCTGTGTGGAAAATGAGATAGGGATGTCTTACTATAAGAGCTTGCAGCTCAAATATTGTTCTTGCAGAGGTCAGACTAGTCAGTAAAGCTGTTTTCTGTAAGAACCTTAAGTCACCTAGCTTATCTGGTTCAAATGCAACAAGTGATAGTTCTCCAATGCAAAATCAAGATCACAAGGAGGGCCCACCAGTTTACTTGGAGGCCTCTTGTGCAAACCCCCTTTAAAAAATATTTTGACATGAGACTGCATTGAAAAAGGTGCGTCTATTGAGAAGATGTGCTGAAATGACTGATAAATGAACCTTGATGGAGTAATAAGAAAAGCCATAGGATAGTAATCATAAATATTATAAAACCAGAGAACAACTAGCTCTGAATGGGTACTTTATTATATTATTGGCACCAAATAGAAAACATTTTCAATTTACTAATATATGCCTTTCTTGTCCTATTAGTAGCTGCTGCATGTCCTCAGTAAGCAGGTACCTTAAAGGAAGTAAGACCCTACCATCCAGACAGTCAGTGAAGTTGAATGATTTTGGGGTGTATGAAACACCCCTGCTGTTGTGTACCAAAGAAGTGAGAACAATGGTTTTGTCTGGGCCAAAAAGGAGTCACCACAGTGATCTTGGCAGATTCTTTCTAAATCTTCAGAAGTACCGTGGGTATTGGTGGAAAGAGTGGAAATGCATACAGGAACATTCCTGTCCAAGGAAAGGAAAAGAAAAGGCAGATGTCTTCCAGTCTTTCTTGCATGGAGTCCCGTAACAGAATCTTGCCAGTTGATTGATGAGAGAGGAGGCAAAGATTTATACTTGAAATATTCCCCACAGATGGATCAAGTCTTGGAAGAGCCCCTATCTATTTTCCATTTGTGAGGGTCTGTCCCGGTCCTGCTCTGCTTGTCTGCCACACATTTCTGCTCAATGGAATTTAGAATGCCTATTGAGTGAGATTTTGCTTTGAAGCTATATTCCAAGCTAATGTGGCTAGTCTGCAAAGGAGGTATGACCTTATTCCTCCCTGCTTGTTTAAGTACCACATGACTGCAGTATTGTCTGCAGCAAATTGAAAAGGTTGCAGGGACCAAAGGTGATTCAGAGTTGTGTGCCTTGATCAGTGCAAGCATCTCTCTGATATTTTTCCTTTCATCTGTCCTTGATGTCCCTCACACCCTGCAATTTTATCCCTTCTGAAACTGTTCCCTAAACAAAGTTCAAGACATCTGTGGGACGAACTGCTTTGAAACAGTAGAGAGAAGGGGAGACCTGGATTTAAGGATATCTGTTGTCTCCATCAAATGATTTGGCTTCTGACAAACCACAACACTGTATTTTGAAAGGAGTAAGGGTGTTTCTGCTGGGACCAGAGACTTTGGATACCACTGTATCATTCTCATGCAGAGTCTTTCCAGATATATCATGAGACCCAAAATCCTGAGGTATTCCCTAGTAATCAAAGTTTGAGAGAAAAACCTTAGAAATAGATTTAGATATTATTGTATTTTTTTTTGTGGAAGAAAATGTCTTTGAACTGAGGTGTCTAGTTAACATTCCAGGCACACAATCCTGCGTGAAGGAGTCAAGAAAGACTTTTGAGTGTTATCTTGGAATCCCAGCTTGTGTAAGAGATCTTTCACTCAAAAGTGAGATTCTTGAGATAAACAAGTCGTCTAAATATGGAAAAATGTGGATACCCTTGTAGCCTGCAATGAACTATAGCTGGAGCGTGACAGTTTGTAAGCACGCCTGGTGGATAGACCAAAGGATAAGGCAAATAACTTATGTAGAATATGAACAGCCAAAGCATGTGTTTGAGGGAATTGAGTATGTGACAGTCTGTATGTATTAAAATGTACTGTGAACTTTGAACGAACTCTGAGCAGCAAGAAAATGCTGATCAACAAAAGTCTTGCTGAAAGCAGGAAATGTGCCTTTTATGGAAATGCATCCTATTTTCTTTCTTTACCCAGAGATATGATGATGTGAATTGTCTTATATTTACAGGTAAACCTTTGATTGGTTAATTTCCCTGTATAATGATCTAATTGGTTCATTTTTATATTTTTGTATTGTCAGCAATATCGCCAGTATATAAGCTTGTTTATTCATTTGTTCTGGGAGTCTCCCTGGTGCTTTCCATGAGGCTCCCACACGTTCATAGTTCATAGGTTCATACTAGGCTAACTGCCCTTGCAAGCCATTTTAAGCCTAGCCAATTATCCCATGTGAGACTCAAACCCTGCACCTTGTGTTTGTAAGGCAAACACCTTAACCACGTGTGTACTGTAGATAATAAAAAACACTGAAAGAGAGAAAGAACTGTATCTGTCTTCATTTTTAAAGTATTCTGAAACGTAACAATTGGTGCTGTTTACTCGGATCTGAATTGGGAACAAGCTGCAGCAATCAGGAAGTGGAAGAAGTACTGCTAATGAAAGGGCCCATAACAGATTTTTTCTGTTTTTGCAGTGTTTCTTTCATCTCTCTGTCTGCTTGCCTTAAAGATTTGAGGAAGAAAAATGTTTTTTTTATTTTTATGCAGAAAAATATATCATTTCTCTCATTCAGTTGTTTTAAGGTAAGTGGCAAGCATTTCTTCTCTGCTATTAACTGTGCAGTATGAGTGTGGGGTAATACGGGAATACTGGCATCATAAGTATGAAAGGAGGAATGATAGTGGGGTAAAGAGATGTTTATATAACGCCTTAGCTAAACCTGTGTTAAACAAGTATAGCTTATTGAGTGAAAATGGGAGCGAGTGCGGGAAAAATAAATGAGCCAGAAAGAGGTACACCAGCTGGTTATATGTTTTATTGTGTGTCCTGGGACAGTTGTATGTTTTTAAACCAGTGGATCGCCCTAACTAAAAATGATGGTAACCTTGCCTTTCCTGAAAATGGTAGCTTTAATAAAGATATATTGATTAATTTGCAAAAGAGGTTAAAAAAGAAAGGAAGATTACCAGGGTTGTGTTGGGCAGCTTTTAATGATTGGATGTGTGAAGCTAAAGAAAGGGAAAAGGATTCAGTCGTCAGTAGTCTTAAAGATAATCAAAAGAAATTGAAAGAGCAGATAAAGGAACTGCAACATACTGCGACTAATCTAGATGTAGCAAACGGTAAACGCTTAAAGGAACCGCCCTTTAAAGGATTATATCCTGTACAAGAATTAAGTAAATTACAAATAACTGAGTCATCTGAGGATGATAACCCCTGGTTTCCCCCACCCCCTACAGCTCCTCCACCGTTATATCAACCCTCACAGGTTCAAGATGGAGCAGTGATCTCTACAACAGAGGGTGGAGGCCGGCGGGGAGAAGAGCAGACTGCACTCGACTCTGGAAGCGGAACTCAGGCAATGGGAAGTCAGCCTAGTAGACCGCTTATAGAGCGACCTGACCAAACAGATACAAGTAAATCATCACCTAGACTAACCCGCTCAAAGACAAAAAAGCAGCAGAAAAGAAAAGCACAAATGCTTTTTGACCCTAGGTCTAGCCACTCGAAAAATATTATAATAAAAAAGCCGTATATTTACACAAGGGTAAAATTTACAAACAATGTCCAATTGTAATTAAAGGCAAAGACGATTACAGTGGACTGGATAAATCTAATCCAGACTCTGACTCTGAATCGGGCACTAGCCCATCAGGTGAAGAGAGAGTATTTCCACTGAGAGAAGTCCCAAACCCAGCCCATGCTAGAGATGTGGGACAGCCGGCTACAGTAGTGGTGCCTAGGGCGTGGTCAGCAGTTGATTTTCAAGCCATTACCAAATCACTTCCGCCTATTCGTTATAACCCAGAGAAGTTTCAATGCGTATTGGCAGGACATATCTGTTTGCAAAATCCTACCATAGAAGAGGTTAGAGCTGTCCTCCAATACGCTGTCCCAGCCAATCTCATGAAACGTATCTGGGATCATGCTAATGTTCCTACACCAATACCAAAGCACAATATGCAAGGGGAGAATGGATTTGAAGTGGTTAGACAATGTATAGTTGATTCTATCACTGTAATTGTGCCACCTACCCCCAATTGGTCGAAAATTAAATCAATCATACAGAAAGAGGATGAGCCTGTAGATGAATACTTAAATCGACTCACTGAAGCCTTTGAGGCATATTCTGGGTACCCAGAGACCACCGAAGGACCAGCACAAAGTGGGCTGTCAGCTGCCTTTGTGGATGGGCTACGCCCTCAAGTGAGGGACAAGTTAAAAGAAGTATGTTTAAACTGGCCTAGCTTGGGCCTGCATGAGTTAGTCCAGCAGGTACAATACCTCTCCGACCATTTAGCTAAAGAACAGAAGGATTTACAGGAGAAATTAGTAAAAGCACAAATCCAAATGTGGAATGTTTTTGGTCAACGGGGTAGAGGATGAGGGCAAGGAAGAGGGAAGGGTGGACGCCAAGGACTAGGAAATCAGAATAGACAAAATTGGAAGGGAACACAGTCGGCTGCACCCCAAAATTCTAGTAATCAGACAGAATGTTTCAACTGTGGCCAACCAGGCCATTGGAAAAATGAGTGTCCATATTTGGCTGAGCAACCTGCACCATACACAGATATGTCACAACAGTGGAATTCTAGTTGGACACCGTCCAATCGACAGCAACCTCAATGAAGGCTCCCTGAACAGCAACAACAGCAGTTGTGTCCTTTTATTCCTGTGGATCAGGATGGACCACATGTCATGTTACTGGTTAAAAATAAACCCTATCCATTTTTAATTGATACCGGAGCAACTAAATCCATGTTAGCTGGCAGAGCAGCCATGAATGTTCCCCTCTCTGATAAAATAACTAGAGGGGTGGGTGTCTCTGGTATACCTATCGAATACTCCGAAACTTTTCCAGTCCCAGTCACCTTGGGACCTCTGCAGGATAACCATGCATTCCTAGTAGGACCTTCAGCACCTTTAAATCTATTAGGAAGAGATTTGCTTTGCAAAATGGGGGCTACCATTTTTTGCACAGCGGATGGAGTTTATCTCCAAGTACCTTCAGACCAACAAGATAGTACCCTGGCAGCTTTGGATGACTCTGTCATCTTACAGATGATATGTATTCAGCCAAATCCTAGCAGAGATGAGTATTTACATTCCCTGCCCTCTCACCTGTGGACTACTCATGACAGTGATGTCGGATTTTTGACCTCAGCTACTCCTGTAAAAATAACCCTAAAACCAGGAGCAAAGTTACCGCAAGTGCCACAGTACTCTTTGATGACTGAGGCTATATCTGGTATTGCCCCTGTTATTTCTGCATTGGAATGACAAGGGATCATAGTACCTACCACAAGTCCATGTAACACCCCAATATTACCGGTGAAGAAACCTGGCAAACAAGCTTACAGATTTGTGCAAGATTTGCGGGAAGTTAACAAAAGCTGTTTTGCCTGTCTTCCCGATTGTACCAAACCCAGCTACTATTTTAAGCTGTATCCCACCTACTGCAAAATGTTTCACGGTAATAGATATGTCATCAGCTTTTTTCTCTATTCCCGTGCATTCCGACAGTCAGTATTTATTTGCATTTACCTATAAGGGTCAACAGTATACCTGGACTCGATTGCCCCAGGGATATGTAGAATCCCCAGCCTTATTCTCTAGAGAGATGCATAGACAGTTACAGGATCTACAAATACCATCACGTTCAGTTCTAGTCCAATATGTAGACTATATATATAGCTTCACCGGACTATAACTCATGTAGGGAAGATTCCCTTCTAGTGTTAAACTTTTTAGCTACACACGGATTTAAAGTAAATAAATCAAAATTACAATTTTGTCAGGAAAAGGTGCAATATTTGGGACATATTATTACAATGGGTTCACGTCACATACTCCCAAATCATATAACTTCTATTCAGAATGCCCTACGCCCTATAAGTCAGAGACAGCTTTGAGGATTCCTTGGCCTAGCAGGATACTGCAGACAGTGGGTACCTAATTTTTCGGAAATTTCGGCCCCCCTGTTACAACTTTTAAAAAAAGATAGACATCACACTACAATGAGGCTTTTCAGGCTATCAAGACAGCCCTAGGATTGCCAGATTATTCAAAACCATTTGTTTTCTTTTGCTGTGAGCGAAACAAAACTGCCTTAGGTCTCTTAGCCCAGCAATGCACTGGAGGCTACTAGCCTATTGCTTACTATTGCACTCAACTAGATCCGGTTGGCTCTGGTTAACCAGCTTGCTTACGGGCTGTAGCAGCTGCTGCTGTTTTGATTGACATGGCAGCTCCACTAACCCTGGGACATGATACAATACTAGCAGTCCCACATGCAGTTCAGGCGTTACTTTTAAAAACAAAAACACAGTATCTTTCAAATGCATGCCTTACTAAATATGAATTGAGTTTAATAAATAATCCCGCCCTGCAAATCATACGCTGCCCACCACTGAATCCTGCCTCTTTAATACCAACATCGGATGAGGGCGAACCACATGATTGTGTGCTTGTAGTTAACTCTGCTCTTTCTCCTAGGTTACACTTATATGACACTCCTTTGCAAAATCCTGATTTGATTCTTTTTGTTGATGGATCCTGCTTATGAACAAACTCAGGAGAATTCCAAGCAGCTTGGTCAGTCTGTACACCGACTGAAGTTTTAAGATCAGCACGATTACCCCCAGGCACTTCCGCGCAGGCTGCGGACTTAGTGGCACTATCGAATGCATGCAAAATAGCTAAGGACAAGTCTGTCACTATATATACTGACTACCGTTATGCCCATGGTGTTGTTCATAATTTTGGTATACTATGGAAAGAACGAGGGTTTTTAACTTCTTCCGGGTCACCCGTTAAAAAACATTTTTATATTAATAACCTGTTACAAGACTTATTGTTACCATCTGAAATTGCTGTTGTAAAATGCGCAGCCCATCAATCTAATGACTCTTTTGAAACTAAGGGCAATAATTTTGCTGACTGGGCTGCAAAACAGGCTGCTCTTTCGCAAACTGTTCAGGGACATTTTTTGCAGCCTCTGCAACCAGTGGCTACTTTTGATATTTCAGTGTTGAAAGCTTTACAGGCTGAAGCTCCAGAATCAGAAAGAAAATCATGGCTGGCTCAAGGTTGTATTAAATGTTCTGATCTCATTTGGCAACATTCAGATGGCAGACTGGTCTGCCCAATGTCCATTTTAAATTCTCTTATCAAAGCATATCACTTGCCAGCTCATGTTGGGGTACAAGCGCTAATAAAACAAATCCAAAAGGATTGGTTTGCCCCAGAACTTTCTGTTTCTGTACAGCATTTTTTGAGCACGTGCTCTACTTGTTTACAGTATAACATTTCAAAAGGCACTATGGCTCCCACACAACCACTGCCAAAACCATTGGGACCATTTTGCGCTTTGCAATGGGATTTTATTGAACTTCCACCTTGTGCTCGTTTCAAATATTTTTTAACTATTGTTGATGTTTTTCTGCATGGTTAGAAGCCTACCCATGCACTAAGAATGATGCTGTTTCAGTTGCTAAGAAATTTTGTTATGAATTAATACCTCGTTTTGGTGTTCCCTGTCAAATATATTCAGATCGTGGAACACATTTTACTGCTCAGTTAATTGATTCACTGTGTAAAATGTTAGGCATCACTCTAAAATTTCATTGCCCATATAGACCACAGGCATCAGGTATTATTGAATGCATGAATCAGACACTGAAAACAAGACTGGCTAAAATTACTACTGAAACAGGCCTCACTTGGGTACAGGCCGTACCTCTAGCCCTACTCTCTATGAGAGCTCAAGTACATCCTACTAAAGGTCTTTCTCCTCATGAAATCCTCATGGGCTGCCCTATGCATATGCCCATGACTCCACCAACACCCTTTTCTGAATATGATGAATTTGATCATAATATTCTCCTGTATTGCACTTCTCTTGTTTCTTTTTTACAGTTTCATCATCACCAGGTAGCAGCAGCTCAACAAACTCCTGATCCTTTCCTGTCACCGGCACAACAACCAGGAGACTCTGTATACGTCAAGTCATTCTCTCGAAAAACAGCTCTTCAACCACGTTGGAAAGGGCCCTTCCTGGTTCTACTGACCACTTCATCAGTGGTTCGACTACAAGGCTCACCCACCTGGATTCACATATCACTTGTCAAGAAGGTAGTCCCGTCTGAAGATCAGCAACCTCTACCTTTTGTTAGTCCAGATTCTTCACCTATTGCTACTCGTACTCGAAGCCATACTTTACCAGTACCCTGACAATGCCTGAAGTTTATCCATTTGCACAAACTCACCAAGCGCAACCGCCATTTCCACAAAAGTACTGCATGACTATTTTGGTGGTTGTTATTGTTGTTTTGATATTTTTACTGTGGCCATTTTTATTTTCTGCTTCAACTATGACTCATGCCAAATGAGCTGTATGGCATCCACCTTTCAATACCTATCAAGCCATTAAATACGCATATGCATCATCCCTCACCGTCTCAGACTGTTGGGTTTGCACTGCTATTCCTACTGTTCATGGGGGATTGATGCTAAACATAGTCCCTTTAAGGGTTAATGAAACTTGGACGAATTTGATCTGTGATGCATCAAATGTTATTTCAAAGGACAAAATAGCATTACAGTTGTGTTTCCGTCAAAATGGAACTGTGTGTTTTCAAAAACTTGGTAAAACCAGAGTTGGGTGGAGCCATTGTAACAAAACAGTGGTATATAACTGCACTGCAGACAATTCGGGTTGTGTGACAGATTTTTCACCTGTAAAAAGGCTTGTTAAGGACTCTATAGTTATCTTTTCCCAGAAAATAGAAACAGTTTATTTGAAAATATTCCAAGGACTGCAGGACGCCGGGGATAGATTCAAACCTATCAACATCACCATTAAAGTTGAAAATTGTTATTTTGTGTGTGGAAGAAAAGCATATAGATGGCTACCAGGAGACTGGTCTGGTAGCTGCTTCCTGGGCTACCTGGTTCCAGCTATTCGACATGTATCTGCATTACCTAAAGGAAAAATTCAAAACGTTCGAGAGGTTAAGAAGCCTGCCAATCCTGTAGGTCGAGTTGATGCTTTATGGATTTACCACCATGACTTAGCTCATGCTAGTACCAAAGGACTGTCCCATATGGACTTGGGTGATGACATCATATCATGGGCTGGTATAATTCCATCATACGGAGTAGTGGAATCAACTTGGGAACTGAGAAAGCTATCTAAATTGCTTGAAATACTAAGCAATGCTACATTTTCTGCCTTAGAACTAGTGACTGATGAATTGACTGTTATGAGAGCTGTAGTACTCCAAAATCGTATGGCCCTCGATTTCACCCTTGCGGCGAAAGGAGGAACTTGCGCTTTAATCTAGGAGGAGTGCTGTATGTTTATTCCTGATAATCAGCATGAAATTGAAAGTCATCTTGAACTGATACAAAGAATTTCCAAACTCTCAAAGGCCAAGGAGGCCAATGGTTCAACATGGGCATGGTTAACCAACCTGTTCTCAGGCTGGGGAGGTGGACTGTTGAAGTTGATTTTATTAATTTCAGTATTCGCAATTGTAGCTTTTCTTGTCTTATTCCTCATCAAAGCACTGATCTTGAAATTAATGTCTTCAAAAACTGTGAAGAAAGTGCCTAAGTTTATATGCCTGCAACTATGAATATAGATGATAAAATGGCAATGTTTTCCAATAATGAAAAGACCAGTAGCATGGTTATGCTAGAATTGGGACAAATGTATGATAGGTTAAGTGATGATGCTTACACAGCATCAAATGGGGGATTGTAGAATAGGAACAGCCAAAGCATGTGTTTGAGGGAATTGAGTATGTGACAGTCTGTATGTATTAAAATGTACTGTGAACGAACTCTGAGCAGCAAGAAAACGCTGATCAACAAGAGTGTCTGAAAGCAGGAAATGTGCCTTTTATGGAAATGCATCCGATTTTCTTTCTTTACCCAGAGATATGATGATGTGAATTGTCTTCTGTTTACGGGTAAACCTTTGATTGGTTAATTGCCCTGTATAATGATCTAATTGGTTCATTTTTATATTTTTGTATTGTCAGCAATATCACCAGT
The DNA here is from genome assembly GCF_019279795.1 of Protopterus annectens. Lineage (NCBI taxonomy): Eukaryota > Metazoa > Chordata > Ceratodontiformes > Protopteridae > Protopterus > Protopterus annectens. The sequence continues at coordinate 1,258,136,651 of NC_056737.1, forward strand.
ATATAAGCTTGTTTATTCTTTTGTTCTGGGAGTCTCCCTGGTGCTTTCCATGAGGCTCCCTCACATGAGTACTGTAGATAATAAAAAACACTGAAAGAGAGAAAGAACTGTATCTGTCTTCATTTTTAAAGTATTCTGAAATGTAACACTAATAATATGATCCTGGCACACCAAACCTTAAAGATCAAGTTTAAATGCATGAAACAACCTTTCCCTTCCACAAAAATGTTTGCATTCATCTTTATGCATACAAATACTTTTCTGTATGAAAATAAAAGATTTTGCTGCATTTAAAAACATATCTGCATTTTAAATGTTTGCTTCCAAACACAGAACTCTAAAAGTACACAACTGTGTTTACAGCATTAATATTTATGGACTGGCAAGTATGGGTAAGTAATTGTATATTAATTATGTAATTACCAAACAACTAGCCAGCTAATCATTAGTTTTTCTGCCAAACTGTTAATTTAACAGTTTGTCTTACATAACAGATGCACAACCACTTACCCATGCTAACCCAGCATAATTACAGCTAAACACCCAAAGTGATGTAAGTGCCTCCTGGCTCCCATAAATATTAAAGCTGTAAGTACGGCTTTGTATTTTTAGACGTCCACATCTAGAAGTCATTTTTAAAGTGATTTGCAAAATGATGAGAAACAGTCTTAGTTTTTTGCATTAAGTGCTCACATGCATAAAAATACATGCAAACACTTTTTTTGTGCAAAAAAAAGGTTGTTTTGCACTTCTAGACATGATTTTTAAGAAATGTCTGACCTCTGGATGAATAGGGATGTGATGAGCATCTTTTTAAGTCTTCTGTTACCAGGAAAGTTAAAAGAGGAAGAAGAGATAGCAGGTTGTGAGGTGACATCACTTTGAATTTGGAAGCTATCACAAACAGGTTTAGGAAAGAAAGATCCAGAAGACTGGTCTTCAATCATTTTCTTTCATTGGTAGTAAGAGCATCCTTGACAACTTGTGGTGAAAAAACAGTGGAAACAAAAGGTTCTGATCTGGAGGATGAAGAATGACCCCTGGAAAGGGGAAATTTCCTTCCACTGCCATCTGTAACCCTGATGATTGATCTTCAGAACCCATTTTTTTAAAAGGGTGTTTTGCCACAGAAAAAAATGGAGATTAAGACTTCAAGGGTTACTTGTGGAACACCTTTGCTATTTCCTCTTAAGAGTTTGTTTACTGTGCTTTGTTGAGACTGCCACAAACAGTATTTAGAAAATGGAAGGCTTTTCCAGAATGAGATCTTATCTGCCCAGCAAAGAAGCAGCAGCAGACCATCTCTTGATCCTCAGAAGCCTTAAAGTAGTCTACTCTTTGGTGGCAATAAAGATCTGTAGGGCTTGGTGACAAAACTTGTCTTTTAGTCAGCTCATCTCAAGTTCCCTGACAGTTTGGGTTTGTAGAAAGTGCTCTGAAGCTTTGGAAGCTGTCAACTGTTATATCTTTGGCAGGAAATAAAATATGCATATAGGTAGTCTTTTGTGGAAAGATATTCTTGTTGGGCTCTTTGAACTCTGACAAGCAGCTTGTCATTGTCAGGAATAACAAATCACATAGAAAGGTGATCCTTTAAAGGGGGGAGACAGTTGGTATAATGGTAAGTGTTTACCTCACAAACCCAAGGTACAGGGTTTAATTTTCACCTTTGAAAGGGAAATTGGCTAGGCTTGAAATGACCCACAAGGGCAGATAGCCTAGTGCTTACCTGTGATCCTTGGTGATACCAACAGTGGTACATGACTGTAATCCAACTGACCTGTAAAGCTGTACTTCCAGCTTCACCTTAAATACTAAAGTACTCATGACCACTATTAGTAAAGTAAAAAAGTAACAAAAAAAATTCATAGAGATCCTTCTGATGGTTTAAGTCATCCAGTTTATTTAGGAGTGCTTTCACTGTAAATAGATTTCACCAGATAAAACTCTTAGCTTACAGTGGTCAAAATCCTCTTGAAAGGGGAGGAGCGCGCAGGCTACCTGGCAAGATTGTTTGATGTGATGGGAAATCTGATTGGTTAGAAACATTTGCTTCAAATTGGAGAAGAGGAAACCCCCTTATTAGAATACAGAGACTGATTGGTGTGGTTGCCATACTCCTGTGATCTCCTTTTCAGGAAGCACTTTATTTACAAGCAGAAAAAAACTATTGAATAAAAACTTAAATATATGTGCAGATACAGAATTTAAAAAATGTCTGCTTATTCATTAGGCATAAAGAGATTATTTTTATTTTTATTTTTTATTTTTGGTCCAGTGTTGTTGCTGCTGAAGAAGTCAAGGAAGAAAATGCCCAAACTTGTTGCAGCTCCAGAGACTGGATATGATCTAGGGAAGAAACAAAAATTGTTTGAAAGTCTTAGCCACGCTTTCATTTCTGAGAGTGAAGCTTCTTCAGATTACCGAAGATGAAAACAAACAGTTACAAAAATAAAAAAAGCAAGCTATTAACATAAATGCAGATATAGAGTCTAAAGAAATAGAAGGCGATTTTGTTGATTCATTTTTTTTGCCCCTGAGCTAGGTGGAAGAATTAATAACGATGTCCCTAGAGCTTATTCACCTCTGCTGAAGACTGTATGCAAAACACTCTCTCTGTCTTGCCTGATTCCACTTATGACTGGCCTCTTTGTAGAGGTAGACTCCCCATTTCTAATTTCCTGGATCCTGTCTGTGAGCCAGCTGGCTATCCACCAGGTGACATAAGGTTTTATACTAAGCTCTTGAGTTTTGCCAAAGTCTGAGTAGGGTGAAATGTTAAATGCCATCATCAGTTGCTTCAGTGACCTTCTTAAAGAAGTCCAGTAGGTTGAGTAGGCATGCCCTACCCTTGACAAAACCAGATTGGGTTGGGTACAGTGTGTGGAGGATTCCTATGTCATTAACCATTTCCACGTCGATTCTTTCCACAGTATTGCATACAAGACTAGTGAAACTCATGGGTCTGTAGTTTCCAGGGTCTGTAGATGGCCCACATCTGTGCAGAGGGATGACAGTTGCTGCTCTCCATTCATGAGGCAAGAAGCCTCTTTGGAGGCTACAATTAAATAGCAATTCCAGAAGGCCTGATAAGTCATGTTTCATACTAGCTGGATGGCATCCTGGGATATTGTCTATGCACATCGATGGAGTGTTTTTGGCCTTTGAGAGATCATTGAGGACTTGTTATCTAGAAATAGTAGAGGGAGTTATATTTAATGGTATTTCCTGAGGAAAGGTTGGGGGAGTGGGAGGGGTAAAGTTGGAGCTGAATTTGTAGGCCAATAGAAGCAAAAAGCCACTTGCTGTACTGAGACTGGAAGGAATGAATGTGAGCAGTTCTCGACTCCTATATCATGTGGTATGCTAGCAAAAAGAGAAATAATATCTACAGTGAACATAACCAAATTTTTGTCTCCATACATAAAATTATCGTTAAGATATTCCCTCTGTCATACAGCAGGGCTAAATTAATTTATGGCTATTGAATCTATATTGACAAATACATTAAAGCCTTCTTATATGATTTATTGATGAACTGCCAGACAGATGTTTCCTTGTACAAATTTTTGACCATTGAGAATCCACAAAATCTCTCCTATTCAGATACTGCAGAAAACTAATAAGCAAAGGCATTCTACTCACAGTCAACAACAGTATCTACAGGTTTATTACACACTCCGTAAACTATGAAGATTACCGACCAACATTACAAAAGGAATGGCTCCCTGTCAAAGATCCAACCTGTTTTTATGCTCTCAAAATTTCAAGCTGTTGCACTGCCGAACGTTTCCTCTTTGGTTGGCAGACTAATAAAGGCGCCCCTCTTCCTGCAACACTGTAAATCAAAGCCATTAGAGAGATGATAGAGTAGTAGTGGTTTCAAAGAAGCTAGGACTAGATTACAGCAAATAATTGACGTATATATATCTTTGTGTGTAATATATATATATATATATATATATATATATATATATATATGTATGTGTGTGTGTGTGTGTCTATATATATATATATATATATATATATATATATGATAAAATATATATCTAGCTATTTAGATCTATTTGTATATTTGCTATATATATTTCTATCGATATACAGATAAATATATATGTGTGTGTGTGTGTGTGTGTGTGTGTATGTATGTATATATATATATATATATATATATATATATATATATATATATATATATATATATATATAAAGAGAGAGCCATCTATCTAGATCTATATTTATATGTATGTATATATATATATATATATATATATCTAGGGTTACCCAGTCTAGGGATCTAAAGTTAGTCAGCAACTCAAACAAAACATGCTGTAGGCTTCTGTTCAGATTAAGAAGCAGAGCCCTTCCCTGGTTCTCTTCAAAATCACTTTGTATCAATGGATGTGGAATGGCAAATTCACACCTTAGGTAGTGCTTGTGTCCCTTATGGACAGGGCCAGTCTGTAAGATACTCAGTGCATATGCACAAATCCATGCCATTCTCTTCTACCTAAGGGGCCATATATTTGGTAAAACCAGATTATATCGGCTAAGATTATAAGGGCTTTTAAGACACTAGCCTAGTAATTTCCTATGAACCTTATACAGATCTGATCACCTACATGCAAGTAGAGGTTTGCATGGCACTAAAAATGACCAAAATTGGAGACGTGGCATTTAGCAACCCCAAGTCAGTGATGGCCGCCCGTATTAGTATAGGTAGCATGCACAGGGATGGAAGGGGTATAGGAGGCCCTGCAGTAATGCAAGTGCTTGTGTTGGCTGCTAAGGGTACTGTTAGGGCCTCACTAGATAATTTAGCATCAATTTGATGCCAGCAAGGGCACAGTTCACCTCTCTAACTGTATGTATGACAGTTCTGCCAGTTGGCTTTCATCTCAGTGCTAGGGCTGTCTAGTAAAGAGAAATCACTGGACTGTAAAAAGGTATAGTCAGAAATTATAGAATTAAAAAACATTAAAAAAAGAACGGTAGTAAGGAGGGTATGTCAGAAATAATATAACCATCAGCATGTGCCATAAACAATTTAAGATACACAAACCGTTTGAGGAGGTGAGCTGTATTAAAATTACATCAAGAAAGTTTTATAATGGCAATTAGGAGTAAGATGGGCCAAATGTATTTTCAGAGAGAGAGAGAGGGAGACCTTTACAGTGTTTTGGCCAGGTTTGCACAGCAGGAAAGAAGCTAAGAAGTGATTATGTGGTAATAGAAAGTAAGATTGGGAGTACTGGTGGTAAAGAAGCAGAGTTTTGAAGTACTGGAAAGGTACTTGATAGCAGTATCTCTTTGGGCAGGTGCCTCTAACTTAGATGCTAGGATTTCAGTGCTGCACAAGAATAAAGGAGGTCAGTAAGAACTAGTCAGCTGTAACACTATAGCCTTAATTAGGCACTGGACTACAGCAGGTACTTGAGTTTATATATATGCATATGTGTGTATGTTTGTGTGTTATATTGGATATTGAACATTCAGAACTCAAGCACATTTGAAATGCATCGTAAAATTCAAGACTATACAGGATATCATCCAGACAGGTGAGATTTCTGAAGTGTCATTTTACAAAATCACTAGTACCTCTTGTTGCTTTTTGTATTGACAAAGAGATAAAAGGCAGGGGAAGGGTGGCAAAAGTAATACTCTGAAACATTTAAAAATGTGACCCAGTGGTTTGAAGGTGCCTTTTCAGAGTATTGAGGGAATGGGATCACGTAGCATGTTCATTCATGGTGTCAGGCATTTTGTTGTAACCCCGTATTGAAGTGTTGGTAAATTTCGGAGGGTGTTATAGCCATTTGATTTAAGAAGGGGAATGTGGCAAGCCCTCTTTCTCCTTCATTGTTTCATTTTGTAACCTAGGTAATACTACAAAGGGTTCACAGGTTGCTAAAAGAAGAGGATGGTTAAGATCTGTTAGTGGATATCAGTTTATTGTTGACAACTGTATGACCAGTGTTTTGAAGGTGGAAAACATTTTGTTGAAGATAGTGAGATAGATTCAAAATATTTTGGGGTTCGAATTCCACCCAAATAAATCTGTGCCCATATACCTCTCAACTGTCCAGAATTTAATAAAACTGTCCAGATGTTTGGTTCATAATTTTTGTATGTTCCTCATAAAACTGTGGATTTGTGGCACATCATTGAGGATTACATTCATTAAACATTGACACATATTTGAGTTTCTGACCTCATAGCCTTCAGAAAATCCATGCTAATGCAAAGCATGATACCCTATCAACTTTCTAAGTCTCTAAAAGCAATATTTAAGTGTGCCCCTATTTCTGGGTCTATGTCTCATTATTTTTGTCTTTGTCCAAATTTCTTGCAGTAAAAGGTTGAGAGCCATACCCATAGAGAAGAGAGATGGGGTAGCTGTACTTGGCAGTGGAATGATGTACTGCTATGGAGAGAGAGAAGGAGAGATCAATATAGACATAAACTTGTTTTCAGTGGTAAATGAGATTGCTGTGTGGAATTGAGGAAATATGAGGAAAAGGGAAGGCGGAAGGTGAGTAAGTGGTGGTGCAGGCAGGATGAGATCTTTTATAAGGCAGAATGTGGGTGATATGAATGATGTCCTTCCCAGATGTGATGAACTTATTACTCTTAGACAGTGTACCCATTCTGAGAACAATAAGGAAGATGCAAGTATTGTGTAAGAGGTCCATTTGGTGAGATAGCTGGATAGCTAATGGTTGGGTGAAGGCTGAACAGGAGAGAGGAGGGTGGGAAATGCAAGATTGGAATGATATGTAACAGTGATAACTTGGTGAATGTGATGTGGAGGAGGAGCTGGGTGTGAAGATGTACATCAGTGGGCAGATGTGCTGTGTTACCAACTCAACTATAAGCTGAGGAAGTGATTGCATAAAGGAGCGACAGTTGATGCTTCAAGATGTGTTGAGCTGGTGGGAATGATGGATGTGGAGAATTGCGCAAGTGGGAATGACTAGAAATACCACCGAAGAAATACAAAGCAGTTTATGAAAAGGTTGAAGAGAAGTTGTGAAGTTGTGGAAAGACATAATGGTTTTATTCAAAATCTTTGAACAGTTTCAGTTAGAGTGGGTGGCTGCAGACAGAGAATGATTGCATTTTTACAAATATAAAGGTGGCAGTTAGGATAGACATGGAAATGGAAAAAAGTGGGAAGGAGGGGAGAGGAGAAGGTTAATGTGTACTTTCTAGTGAAAAGAGAAAAGGTAGAACCACGTGGATGTATATAGGGCACTGGCGCTGAAAATTTGGAGGTATGCAATAGTTACAGGGAGGTGTAATAGAGGAAGTGCAGTGATTTATGGACTGATGACATTTGTATGGATGTACGGAATATATGTAGGGAACTGAGCAGAGTAAGGCTGCTATGGAACATCCAAATAAATTTACTGTTTATATAATTTATTACTCCTGTTGCTGAAAAGTATTGTGTCATAGGATGAGTGATGGGAATGTGATGAATCTGAATGCAGTTGGTATGCATTCTTAGTGCTATTGGGCTAAAGTTTATACAGTTATATAAGAGGGTGGGGCAGATGTGGGATAAGGTACATCAAAGAAACGTCCCAGAAAAGTGGTGATTTTATATGTTGGGAGAGTGGAGGAGAAAGGTGAGGCTTTTATTGGTAAGAACTGGACCATGGCTATTCCTGTTGTAGCAGCAGAAGAACTGTGTGATATGCAGGTCCTAAAACTATAGAAGGTTTGGTGGAGTGGAGGGAGAAGGAGAAAACATTGGAAAAGCACAGGTCATATGGCTGGGAGTACTTCATAACAATGGGGATAATGGGGAAAAAAAAGGCTAATTTTTGGCTAATGAACTCTATCTTACAAGTGAGAGCCCTGTTTTCTGGATAGTTTTGTGGTGTTGGTAGGGTGAGATGTACCCAAAGACATAGAAGGCAAAGTTGAATTTACGGAGGTTGGGGAAGAGGAGGAGAGGCTGTTGCACAGGGAGATGCCATGATAAAAGTAATTATGCTGATAAAGGAAGGAGAAGTCAGGTGCCTTGTCTGAGCTGTCATAAGGATTTGGAATCACTTAGAACTAAACTACATTTATTCCTGAAAATGACATCCATAAGACCACCCTACAATTACTTCTGAAAATGGAGTCAGCACTGTTCACAAACCAGTTCATTCCAGTCCTGGTTTTCTTTATGGGAGCAGAAATCAGCCAAGGTGTAGCAAGAGAACTGTTCTCGTACTGAATGTACAACAGAAAACTCGTTGAGCACTAGCTCATTACGTTTAACCATTTAAAACCAGTGAATCAAGAAGCCATAACGTAAGCATGCCACATCTTTGCGTATTAGCTACTTATTGACAGACAGTAAGATTATTTTTTGCAGGGCATATACCCCCTCCCACATCTCACATATGGTGTCCTGTGTCCCCCTTCCTTGCTCCCTTCTATTTAGATATACTAACTTCAAGATTGTACTTTCACTGAGAAAGCTAGAAAGAAATTAATCCCTCTATGGAGAAACACAGTCTCTGTGTAGAATTGTTCCCCTTTTCCCCATAACTGTGCTTGACTATATGTAATTTGAAAAATGGGACTCTCATGGAGAGAAAGTCCATAAATCCTGATGAGTTGTCCCTTGATACAGAGGACTGCAACTGTAGGATTTGGTCTGCAGTTTTGAATGCAAACTCATCTAACATAAGCTAATCAAGTTTAAACTGTCAAAAGTACCAGAATATTAAAAATTCAGTAAGGTGAAATACCACGGCTCAGCATATTAGCAGCTATCAGCAGGCAGCAAAATTACCAAAGTAGACGTTTTTGTAGGGGGAAGTTCAGCGTACCACCATGTGGGTGAACTGTGACCTTCCACCACTGCTAATATATGTACTAATTCTGATGTAGTTCTTCATGGAGAAAGGGTGGGATCCATGCCCTGTGCAGAGAACTCTGATCTGTATATAAGGAACTGTTTCCCATTTCTCTGTGACTCCTCAACTAAAGAGAACTTGGCAGGTTGGACCAGTCATTGAATAAGACCCCTGAGAAAAACTCAACTAAGAGTCCATTGATAAGTTTATTCATCATAAAACAGACTGCTGTAAAAATCTCTTTGCATACATTTAAGCCGTGGTCACTAGTTCACATCTATACCAGGCTTTATAGCTTGGACTGTGATACCAGGAGTCTGTCCTTCATTGGTATGTTGGTACTTCATAATTTGTCCTTATTCTCCAATTGTCACCTTTTGTGGGGTGGTGGGGGGGTGCTTATTCCCTGAGATGCAGCCCATTCATAGATCAGGGAGGGCTTCTGATTATAGCCATAATTGCTGTGTTCTTAATATATCAGTTGATCTAAGTGGGGACCCTTTTCAGTGGGTCAGAAATTCTCACCCTTTGTTTCCCTTTGTTTGGATAGCCCCTCTGTCCTATGGTTGCTGTTGGAGTATAATATAAATTGGACAAGTATATGTTCATGTATTCTCACTAATAAGTGTCAGATCATTTTTTTTCTTAATTTTTGGTGTTGTCCCTTGGTGGTTGGGGTGAATGGCCAGTCTAGGTATTCTCTTATAGCATAGTATATGTGATATCACAGTGTTCCCCAATGCACACCCCTAAGGCACAAAATCTTGTTTTGGAATGAAAAAGAGAGAAACCCAATTAAAGATGCACCAAGAATCAGAGATTACCCAGGGAGGAGGAAGAACACAGCCAAGAGTCCACTTGGTGTAGTTTTAACTATGTTTTGAAAGATTTTATGCATCAAATTTGTTTTCAAAAGATGGGGAGAGAATTCCAAACTTTTGAGGTGTAATTTGAGTAAAGGGAGTCTCTTGCTGCATTGTTTGATTTGGTTATAAGAAGTCTATGTTTGTGCATAGATCATAGTGTTATATTAAGCAGTTAGGGTTTGAGTATACTACTCAGAGATGAGAAAATGTTCATCATTTGGTCACTTCTGCAGCAGCTTCAGCATGGTTTCTATCCTGCTTAAGGATACAATAGTCAGTCAGATACCAAAGCTTAGGAGCACCTTCCGCACACCCAAACCATTAATCAGCTTGAGCAGAGATGAAGAAGGAGTGGGTTCGGTGCCAAGTCCTTCAGAGCTTACCTGCCACCGAAGAGTGTTCCTCTTAAAGGCTTTCAAGAATCAGTTGTTGGCTACTGCTTTTCCATTGGTGGGTTGATAAGTTTCCTTTGGGTAAAAATCTTCCACATTTTATTTTCATGACAGAAAGTGTATGTTTTTTATGAAATTATTAGCTTTAATTAAGGAAAAACTGTCTTATAGACTGTCAAGTGACTTGTATTAACTTTTTAACAGAAAAAAACACTTACTTTTAACTTTTAAGGAAAAAAACTGGTAAAACTAACTTAAAACTAAAGAAAAACAGAAGCACCAATCCACCACGAAAAATGCTAGACTTATGAACCAAAAAACGTGATGTCAGGATTAAAAAGGGCCACTGACACTAGAAGTGTTGTTTAGCGCTTTTATTCGATTTAATATAACAAACTTCATCAGAACAGATAACCAACCTTATAAACACTTATTTAAATAAAAACGATAAATAAATCATCCACTCACAAAACAAATATGTAAATTAAATAAAATTAAAGTGGTTAAAGGAATATCAACAAAAACATTTTGTTAACATATAAAACATTAATAGTAACATCTGTCTTTTAAAAGGCACTAAGTGTTGCATTTAACCCAGGAAATCCTTCTGCGTTTAAAAACACTTGCCACTTCAGTTCTTTAATTTCTAAAGCGATATTGAAATCTGTAACATAAGGTACCTGGTTGACAAAATCTAATACAAAGAAAATACATTTCTTAAAGTCTGTACATTCTTCAGCATGTTTGGCCAAAGCATTGTTGAAATCTTTTTTTCTTTATTGCCAAGTTCCGGTAGTGATTCTGCGGTGATAGCAGACTCAGAGACTGGAAACAGAGAAGATTGTATTCAAATAAGTAAAAAAATACTGCACTAAGCCTGCAGGCTAGAAACGTATTGTAAACTGTTTATTCAATAAAACAACAAAGATACGCACAAAATAAGCGCTTTCACGACATCCAGTCGCTTCATCAGACAACATTCAAACAGTGCTCATCCTAAATAATCCTCTACAAAGTCAGCTGACTTAATCACATCAATTAAAGTGAACAAAGTATTTAAAAATGTGTGTATATGTAGTACATAACATATGATATAAAACATATACTCAAAAGCTTTTGTTTTCCTGCACTACTCCACATCCTGCCTTCATTCGTTTTGTTCTTATTTCTTGAAGATTGTATTCACTCCACCCTTATTAATCCTTTTGCAACTGTTGTTAACCATACAGACAGTTTCTTTGAAACTAACTGAACTCATAGGACTGAAATGATACCACTTAACTGTAAGTCTAATATTTTCCTGTTGGAAAAGAAACATTTCAAGTTGCATTCTGTAGAATACAACTTCTATTTGCAAACTTGTGTTGAATGCAAACGGGTACATTTTGGCCTTATTGTTTTCCGAATGGCATTACCCATTTGTTCTGGAGATATTCTAAACTTGTAGAACTTTATAATAAAACAGGCATTGAAGCCCTGAAGTTGGTAACCAAACACAATTCTTTAAAAATCAAGCAGCTGAAAAGCGAAGTAACTGAGCTTGAACAATGTTATTTTAAATGACAGAAGTCAGGTAAGGGAGAACCATTCTCATCAGTTTTGAAAGAAGGAGCAGGGAATACTTCTTATTTATTTATTTCCACTTTGATGACTGGGGAGGTCCACTGGGCTCAGAGCCCATTTTCAGTGGAGGCCCATGGAGAAAAGCTCCAATAATACATAGTAAAAGCTCCATAATATGAAGTACAATACATCTTGGAAACAGAAACAAACTAAGTAAATTTTACATACATCATCATCTTCTTTTGGCTGTCCCCATTAGGGGTCGCCACAGCAGATCATCTGTTTCCATTTCTTCCTGTCCTCTGCATCTTGCTCTGTCACACCAACCACCTGCATGTCCTCTCTCACCACATCCATAAACCTTATCTTAGGCCTTCCTCTTTTCCTGTTACCTGGTAGCTTCATCCTTAGCATCTTTTTCCCAATATACTCAGCATTCCTCCTCAGTACATGTCCAAACCAACGTAATCTTGCCTCTCTGGCTTTGTCTCCAAACCTTCCAATCTGGGCTGACCCTCTAATATACTTATTCCTAATCCTGTCCACCCTCGTCACACCCAGTGCAAATCTTAACATCTTTAATTCTGCCACAACCAGCTCTAACTCCTGCCTTTTTGTCAATGCCACTGTCTCCAACCCATATAACATAGCTGGTCTCACTACCTCTTGTAGACCTTCCCTTTCACTCTTACTGGTACTCATCTGTCATAAATCACTCCTGACACTCTTCTCCACCCATTCCATCCTGCCTGTACTCTCTTCTTCACCTCTCTTCCACACTCACCATTACTCTGAACTATTGATCCCAAGTATTTAAACTCATCCACCTTCGCCACCTCTACTCCTTCCATCCTCACCATTCCTCTATCCTCCCTCTCATTCACGCACACATATTCTTAGTCCTGCTGACCTTCATTCCTCTTCTCTCTAGAGCATATCTCCATCTCTCCAGGGTAATTTTACATACAAAATAGCAAAAACTAAACAAAGTTAAACAGCAGCTTGGAGAAGGATGTAAAGCATATTTACATGTTTAGTGGTTGAGAATAGTAGTACAAGGTTAAATTAATACAGAGGTTTAAATCATCTGAGAATGATGTAGAAGTAACATTAGCAAACCCACTTCTCTGCTTAGCCAGACTAGAATGCTTGCTTTAAAGAGTTTTTGGCTGTCAGAAGTAGGTCTTCTTCAGAATTTCCTATGAAATGAAGCAAGATGAGAGAAATGTCTTCACCAGTCTGAGTTACTTTGTACTGTGGTAATTTATATGGCATAACTCAGAGTTTAGTTCAGGCTGTTGACCCTACCAGTTCTGATGTTTCTGATAAGAGAAAAATAAATTATTCACTGTGTGATGACATTTAGGACATTGAACAAGAAATGATTGTGAGGGGGCAACTTCAGTTTTCTGATTCTGAGTGGAGTGTGTATTCTGATAGTCCCTTGGAAGGATGTTCTTTTTCTGAAACCATAACCAGAATGAATCAGTTGTTTCAGTGCTTCTTTTAAAAATATAAGTAACATCGTAACTTATTTCCCACTTCTGAGGAACAATTAGCTTTGTGTAATGGTATTGCTTCTGTGTCACAAGTGACTTAACACTATTTGAAGTGTACTTATAATTCAAAGTTGATGCCACTTCCAGGGCTTCTGCTACTGGAACTGTTTTCAGAAGGTTTGCTTGTTTGCATGCAGAAAACCTTCATGAAGACATTATAAAGCTAAAATGCAAAATTCTTCCTTAGATAAATATTTGGACCATCTGCTGCAGAGGTCCTTAAGAAGTGTGATGCGAGAGGGAATTTATGGATTTTCACAGACTTTACAGCCTTCCATTTCCAAATTTGTCTGGGTTTTACAGCTACATTTCCTACTTTAGAAAAAGGCAAAAAAACTGACATGGTAAACAGACTTTTAAAAAGCAATGACAGTGGGGCTCCAAAAATAAAGGATGAGTCTCCCAGAAACAAAAGTAGCCTAACAAGTCTGAATGACTACCTAGAGGATGCCCCCTCCCTCCACAAGTCCCTAATTCTTCACAAAAATGTGGTCCTCCATTTCTGTCTCTCTGGAAACAAATCGTCTCAGACAAATCAGTTCTGAGAGTAATTTATCAGGGATACAGAAAGCAGTGGGACTTTCTCCCTTATTTAAAAGGGAAATTCCCCAGATCATACTCCTTATAGCCTCATCATTCAGCATCTGCTAACTCAGGGGGGTGATGGATACTGTCCCTCCTACTCAGAAGAAGGTTTTTATTCAGGAATGATTCTGGTACCAAAGAAAGAAGCATCATGAAGATCAGTCCTAGATCTTTTTTCTAAATCAGTTTGTGAAAGTTATAAAGTTCAGAATGTAATCACTTCATAATCTGTTTCCTCTCATTCCCCATTTAAGTTGTTTAATGACCGTATATTTAAAAGATGTTTATCATATTCCTATAGCATCAGATTTCAAATGTTTCTTAAGGTTTTCACTGTCTGGACTGCAGTTTCAGTTCTCTGCATTACCCTTTGAGTTATCCACTGCTCAAAGGGTATACACAAAGTATCTAGCTCCAGTGATAGCCTACTGCAGGCTGCAAGGTATTCACATTTTCCCTTATTAGTTGGCTTGCTTATCTTTTACAGAGTATTTTTCAAAGTGTCAGGCATCTCTTACTTGGGTGACATATCTACTGAGAAGAGCAGGTTTCAGGGGAAAATCATCCAAATATCTTGCTTGACTCCACCTTGCGGGATTGTTTTTCTGGGGTGTCTCTTAGATACTTCAATTCAAAGATATTTTTTCACAGGAAAAGAGTAAATCCATGTTTAGGTCTATTTCTGAGTTTCTCTACTCAAAAAAACACAAATGAACTGAACCACAATATTAATAAATAAAACCAGATGTCTCTAAATAGGATGAAATCTGCTTTAAAGCTTTACTGGTGTCTCCTGGTACCTTGGCTGAAAAGCCTTCAAGGGATAATTCATACACCAAAAGCACATCTTTTATATACAAAATTGCCACTTGTGGGTTTATTAATTACAGTAACATCATGGATTACACCACTTAAATTTAAAGTGACATTTTCTTTTCTAAAAAACCCTCATAGTATCCCCATGTCCCAATCTGTTACACATTTCATATATAAATAAACTTTTGAACAAACATTTATATTAATTTTATACATTTATGTTAACTTCCAGGTTAAAACGTCAAACCAAGGCAACAACAAGGGAATTTCTCAGAATATTAGGATTTGTGGCATCCATGATTCTCATGATTCCGGTAGCCAGACCCCACATGAGACAAAAGTCAGTATGGTCCCAAAATCAACATGCTTTGACATTCCAGATACCTGTTTGGGGATTTGTGAAAAGGGAACCTCTTTGGTGGAGAAACCAGTTTTATCTGCATCCAGAGCTCCCATTATCTCTTCCAGCTCCAGTATAGTTTTTATCAACAGATCCTTGAGATTTTGCTTGGGGAGCAGTGTCTGTGAGTGTAAAAGTACAGGGTCTTTGGAACCAAAACTCATAAACGTAAAACAGATGTTGGCAGTAATAAATGCTCTCAGCTCTGTCAATCATCTATGGGTCCTAAGACCACTACAAATGATTGTAGAATACACCATATTAATGTTCATAAACAAACATGAGGGGAATGAGAAACAGATCTTACCTTTCTGTGCACACTAGCCACAGTAGACTGGGACATAGATTTTCAAGCAATTTCACTCTTGTGGCAGCTCACATCAGTCCAGACAAAATTTTGTGGCAAACTGAGCAGAACCAGGACAGACCATCACGAATGGAAACTAAACCGGGGGTCTTCCAGGAATTGATCCAGCTGTGGTGAAAAGCTCCGATAGATCTGTTTGCTTCCATTCACAGCAATCAGTTGGCAAAATTCTGCTTTATGCTCCATGCATGAAGGCCTAGAAAACAAATGCACTCTCTTTTCCTTGGCCAAGAATGTTTCTGTATGCTTTTCCACCGATATCCAAGGTCAATCAGAAGATTCAGAGTGAATATCCAAAGATCATTGTGGTGACTGCCTTCTGGCCCAGGAAACAATGATTCTCCCTCCTTTTGAAAATGATCAAAGGCAATTACCACCAGCTTCTTCACAAGACTGGACCTGTTCACAAAAGATGGGGTGTGTTTGTTACATCCCAGTTCAAAACAACTGCAGCTAACTGCTTGAATGATAGCATTTAATACTTTTTAAGCAACTGTTTTCTAAGGGCATGCAGCAGTTATTAAAGACACCTGCTACTAGGACATCATATATTAGCAAATAGAAAATATTTTCTAGTTTGTGACAAGACAAGAACTAGGACCCCTTGTAAGGCTAGTATTTCTCTGATTCTGCATTATTTGTGTGAGTTGTTGTTATCCTGAGTCCTTTCTTATACCTCTATCAAGTATCGCTTATCAGCCATTCCAGCATTTCTGCCCATGGATCTTCCCATTTCAGCGCATTCCAATGTTAAATATTTTTAAAAGGGGTACTATTTGCCAAGCCTCATAACAAACAGATGGTTTCTCATTGAGATCTTAGCTTTGTTTTAGAAAAATTAACTAATGCTATTTAAACCAGCTTATTTGAGGTTCTTACATAGAAAACTGTTTTACTGATTGCTGTGACATTTGCAAGAAGTGTATCTGGGCTGCAAGCTTTTATGGTGGGTCAGCCTCTTTTGGTATTCATCGTTAAGGAACTACTCCTTCCTTATTCCTAAAGTGGTTTCTCATTTTACTTTGATCCAAACTATCCATCTTCCCTGTCTTCTTTCCAGAACCTAAAACTGAGTTAGAAAGGATTCTCCATGCTCTGGAAGTCCACAGACAACTGAGATATTATCTTGACAGGGCTAAAACATTTACAAACTGATCAGTTGTTCATTTATTATGAAGGTAAAAAAAGGACAGCCTATGTCAAAACAGATTTATCTCCAAATGGTTGTCTCATGCTATTACCTTTTATTAAGTCCACCACAATAAAGTCGTTCCAGACAGGGTCTGGTCTCACTCTACCAAGTCCTTGACTTTATCTGTGGCTTTTTGGAAAGCAGTGGATTCTAGAAGCAGAACGTTGGTCCTCTGTACATATTACAAGGCACTGCAAAGTAGGTTCTTTTTCCAGGTCTAAAACTGACTTTGCTCGAACAATTCTCCAGGGGTTCCTGGATCTTCATCCTTCATCCTTTCTAATCATATAAGCTGTGGTAATCTACCCATATAGCTAAGGCTGCTACAGCAGTGGTCAAATGATGAGCATAAGTACAGCTGAAGAGCCAAACTTACCATAACAGTAGATGCTTGAATGATCACTGCTGTAGTAGCCTCTCCCTCCTCCTCTACATTTGTCTTAATTTTTATAGGTTCATAGGTGGTTACTGGGCTGTTGACCCTTAGGTCTTTATAAGCCTAGCCGTGTGTACCCAATTTAGTACTAGAGAAACCAGATATAAAGGATCCTGCCTAAACTCAGCAATAACTGCCCATATCTAAGAGGGTCGTAAGTGAAATCCCTGGCAGGAATTTACAGTTTCCCATCCAGGCTATGCTTAAACAGGGTCATAGAGGGCCTTTGTTTGATGTCAATTGGTAGCCTATTCCAGAGTTGTGGAAAACTCTGAGAGACATATCTGTCTCTCCAGCAGATCGTATTTATGTCACAGGCCAGGTTAAGGTCCCTGGAGTGTGTGACTCTTGTCCCATTTGACTAGCTGATGTGCGCCATTTCTATTAGCGTTGGATCTGAGATTGCTCTGTAGACGAGGCACAAATCTTGTCTAAGTAGTCTGTACGTTACTGAGTACATTGACAGTGACTTCAGTCTGTCAGTGTATGACATTTGCTGAAGACCCTGAATTTTCTTGATTAGAAATCTCTGAGGTTTCTCAAGTTGCTGCAGGTGCCTAGTAAGGTATATACCAAAGGGAGCATTGTACTCAATTATTGACCTGATAAGGGCCAAGTACAGGGGTGTTATAATCTCTTTCACTCTTGAGATAATGCTTTTGCTAATGAGGTGGGTGACGTAGAATGCCTTCCTTACCATAGTAGACACATGGTGGTCAAAGTTTAGGCTACAGCCAACTTGCATTCTCAAGTCTTTCACTACTGAGTTGTTACTTAGGGTATTATTATTTATTTGATAATCTGTAGGGGTATCATTTTACTGAAGGGAATGATAACGCATTTTTAGTATTGAGTTTGAGTTCATGGCTTTGGCAGCAATCCTTGGTTTGTGTAAGTCTCTACTGAAGTGTATTAACATCGTTTGGGGATTCAGTGATTGCACCTAATTTGCAGTCATCAGCAAACTTAGTCCGAGCCCCTCTGTTTTGGTCTGAACTTCTGCAAAATATATTCCAAACAGTAGGGGGCCCAGCACTGACCCCTGTGGAACCCCATTAGTGACAGGTCTGCTGGTTGAGGTAAAATCCCCAACTTTGACTGAGTGTGATCTGTTTGGTGAGCCAGTTAGCAACCCACCTGATGACATAAGGGTTGATAAACAACTGTGAAGGTTTATCAATGATGCCAGTGTGTGGGATTGTGTCGAAGTCCTTGGCTAAATCAAGGTAGGCTGTATGCACAGATTTGCCTATGTCTATGGCTGTGGTGATGTTTTCGAAGAAGTCCTCCAGATTTAACAGGCATGACCTGCCTTTGACAAAACCAAACTGTGTTGAATCAAGGGTTTGGAGAATCACCTATATCCTTATTTAAAAGGTCTATGATTATTCGGTCCATGGCCTTATAGATAAGGCTGGTTAAGCTTATGGATATGTAGTTCCCAGGGTCTGTTGCTGTACCGCCTTTATGAATGGAGGATGAAGGTTGCTGTTTTCCATTCAACGGGGACAAAACCAGTACTCAGGCTGTGGTTGAAGATAGTACAAAATGAAGTTGCTAACTCATGTTTTAGACCATTTAAAATACAACCAGGGATGCCATCTGGTCCCTTTGAGGCTGTAATGCTAGATGTCCACCAGGGAGGCTTGTTTTTTCTTGAGGATCTTGTGATCCCATCAAGTACAGCTGTGTCAATACATTTATGTACGTGTTTGTATAGGGCATTTGCATATACCTCAGTATAGTTGTCAGTGCCGTCTGTGGGAACAGGAGCCTGGAAATTATTTATGTCATCCATTAGGAGGGTATAATTAACTTTGGTGAAATTTTTTTAGCCTGGTTCCAAACAAGAGGGGTTCAGGTGTTATAGCTTCTTCAAATGTGACTGATTTGTGATCAGATTTAACCAGTGAGGGTCCTGTACTTGTGCTGATGCAGTGGTCACCCATGTTGGTGATGACCAGGTCAAAGAATATCTGAGCCCCTTGTGGGGTTGCATGCTATTTGTTCCAGGGCATTAGTGTTAATAAAATCCGGGAACCTTTGTGCGAACATACTTGTACATGTACGAGTTTCCCAGTCAATGGAAGTTTAGTTAAAATCTCCCATGGCTATTGTGTTTGGTTGTAATTTGATTAACTCAAGTAGATCCAAATAAGCAGCATGGGTATCTTAGTTCATTGAAGGGAGCCTATAGCTAACAATGACTTGAAGGGGTGGGTCTTACCCACAGTTAGTTGAACTTGGAGTAATTCCATGAAGTTTTCTTGTCTAACCAGTCTAGAGGGATAGTTATCTTTAATGAAGATAGATACTCCTCCTCCTTTAGTTCTCACACTTTCATCTTGTGGTCTGAAAATGTGGAAGGCATTGTAGCCTTGCAAGGCTGGGGTACGGCCCTGAACCAAGTTTCTGTGACTGCACAAAGATCAACATTCTCCAGGGAGAGGAGTGCTTCCAGAGACTGCAGTTTCTGATTTAAACTCCTAGCACTTAGCAGCATAACCTTTAATTTATTTGCGAGTGATATTTTCACTTCAGAAATTTTGTTCTTGAGACCTTGCCTAAAAAAGGCACTATGGGGGAGGCAAGTGCCTTAGCCAGTAACCGCAAGCCTAGAAGTAACAGGTGAAGATCATCTCTGGCAAAGCAGTGAGGTCTATCAACCATGTCATTCCAGGCTGACAGGAGCTGGATCCCCTTAGAATTGCACCAGAAACTAAACCAATTGTTGAAATCAATAATTTTTTGCTTATATTGTAGTATCATCCTAGGTGAGGGTAGAATGCTGCCCAAGGCTAGGGACATACCTGCCTGAAACACATATTCATAGAGCTCAGTCAGGTCTTGCTTCATATAGTCCAGTGAGGTATGTCTCAAGTAATTCACACCAACATGAAGTATGATTGAGTCATAACGGTACTTGTTGTTGAGAGACATGCATACATGTGTGATGTAACGATTCCTGGCACCCGATACACAGCTGATCATAACCTTCTCCTTGTCCAGCCTGCTGAATGGACATTTGTGTGTCTCACAATGGAGTCACCTGTGACTAAAAGATTTGGTTTAGCTGTGCTTTGACTTAGGGGCTTATTTGGTGAGACACTGGTGCTTGTATTTTTGTGTATATTGAGTGCTACAGGTGCTGCATTGGATATAGCTTGTTTATGTTTGGAAGGTTTCTGGTGGTTAGGTAGGTTTCTGGTGAGTACCTTTGCATATGGTAGTTTATGTGTTGAGTGCATGGTTTACTTGGGAGGCATAGTATGTGAGCTGACAAACCTGTTCAGTGTTACTGTTGTGTGCACGAGAAAGCAGGAATTCCAAATTCTTAGTGTAGATGCCTCTCTCACAAAATTGTACTTGGGTGATTTAGGAATAGAAGGTTGTCACTGTACATGAGGCAGTTGCTACACTGCCTCAGGATACCCATGTCAGTCAGGCTGGTAGGAGAAATGGAAAAAAAAAAAATAGACCATTCATAATGCTAGGTTGAATCCTGTTTTCACAGTGGGTAGAGAAAATGGAGGGGGTGTAGTAAAACGGAGTGCTCTAAATGGAGGATTTACTAATGGGATGCTCTGTTAAGGGTCTATAGTACCAGGGGAGTTCTAAATGGTATGAATGTATTGTAGATTTGGTGGTTTTGGGACTGTTTAAGGGGCAGAAGCACAGATGAGGTACTCTCTGAGCAGCTAAGTGCAATTTAAGGACTTCTCGGACAGATCATGGGTAGCTACTAAGGGAATATTTATCTACTGAAGTTTTTGCATCTATAACCGCCAATGTTTACCCCCACTGTGCGAGGTAGTGTGTGATGGTGCACAGAGGAGCTCTGCGCATAAACAGATGAATACAGCAGAGCAGTGGCTGGTCACCTAACTCTGTGGAGCTGTGCTAAAACAAGCACAAACCCACGCAAACGCTGGGCTTACGTAGCAACAGTAAGCAAACTGAATTAAACAATTTAACCAATAAAAAAGCTCACCCATACCTCTCAACTGTCCCTGATTTTAACTCAAATTTTAGATCTGTCCCTCTTAATCCCTCCTAAAACTATTGACTTTTGGAGGAAAGGTGGTGAATTACACTTAATGAATAATGACAATAATTAAGAGTTATAGACTTCTTTTACTTCAGAAAATGTGTATTAATTCATATGCTCTGATTCTGTCAATGTTTCAAGTTAATAGTACTAATATTTTAAGTGTCTCTGATTGTCCCTGATTTTTTCTTGACTTGTCCCTGATTCTGTTGAAATTTGTCCCCGATTGGTTGAGAGGTCTGAGCTGCTCACCTCACAGCAAGAGGTTCTCCGGTTCGATCCTCGGCTGGAGTGCCTTCTGTGCCAAGTCTGCATGTCCTCACTGTGGTCACGTGGGTTTCCTCCGGGTGCTCCGGTTTCCTCCCAGATCCCAAAGACATGCTGTAGGTGGATTGGACACACTGAATTTGCTGTAGGTGTGAGTGCGTGCATGTGTGTGCCTTCTGTGGAAGGTTGGGCACTGGGCTGGCAACTCGACACTGTAAAACTCCACTGCCAATCATGAGCAGACAGGTGATCCGCTGTGGTAACCCCTAACCGGGAAAAGCTGAAAAAAGAAGAACCAATAAAAAAGCTCAACACTGAGCCCTGTGCTAGCAATCTTCAATCAGATGACTCCTAACTGCACTGTCCTGCCACAAGGGTGCAGGTGGGCCCTCTCCAACAAAAGATAGCCTAGTTTAGTGCTCAGTTTAACAAACAGAACCAGATTCAGCAGGTCTGAATGTAGTCTGTGCTACAGCAGACAAAAAGTGCAACAAATCAGCAAGAACAATTTTGTATGTTTTGTTGCCAGAGTGAGGACTTTTCTGTTTATTTTCCTACATTGACCATTTCAGCAGTCCAGGCTCCCCCTCTCAGTTGACATAAAAGATCTGAAGGGCTTAGCACCCAAAGCGCTGTTTTTCTTCAGCTCTGCTTGAGCTAATTAACTGGACACCTGGAAGTTGCACTTAAACTTTGCAAGCTAATTGGCTGTTTTATCCATGGCAAGATGTAACCTATATAGCTAAAGCTACTGCAGCAGTGATGATTCAAGCATCTCCTGTTATGGTAAGTTTACTTAAATAACAGTACTTTTTCTGATTTGTGAGCGCAATTTTGACTGGTTAGTAATTGAGAGAACATTAGGTGGTTTGGCTATTCTAACCATTTGATTAGTTTCAAGGCTATGCAGTGGTATGTTCTTTGAGGTAGATTTGCTGCACTTTGACCCCTTTATTACAGTTCTAGTTTATTCATTTATTTATTTGGAAAGATTGCACATTCGTCAGAATGGATGAAGCATACAGGAGTGTTGGGAAGAAATACTTTGAAGCAATGTATTTTCTTTAGTCATCTGTTAGATAAGGTTTGATCCTATAAAGACATTTTTTTTTTTGGGGGGGGCTTTTTTTCCAACTTGGTTTATATGGTGGTCGAATTTCAGATTTTCATCTGTGATTACCCCAAGTAATTTAGTGTTGTTTATCACATCTGATTTTATATTATCTGCTAATTTAATTTTGAAAGATAGCTTTTGTATGTAGTGTTGCTTAGGAGTAAATAATATTACTTTGCTTTTGGGGGTTTAGTAGTAACTGATTGTAAGAATGCCAGGTTTCAACATACTAGAAGGACGCTTGGCTAAAATGTTGGAGTTTTCTAGTTTAGAGGCAGGGCAGATTAGGCTAAAGTCATCAGCCTTCTGGACTATTGTGGAGTCTTAGGGGATACCCACAGATACAGGGAGGAAGTCTGAGACATCATTATGCTATTTGACAGCTTGGTATCTATTGCCAAATTAGCTTTGAAAGCACAAGAAAGAGAAATTTAGCTGCCAAAAGATATAGCAGACAGTTTATATAAGAGCTTTTGGTGTAATACTGTGTCAAAGGCTTTTGAAATGCCTAGGAGAATGCAGATACCAGGTTTACCTGTGTTTCTATGTAGGTAATGGTGGTATGATGGTAATATCTTCTCTAACAAACTAAACAGTGTTTGGTAACTAGTAAATTAGTTTATTCTGCTACAGGAGTATTCTAATTTCTGATGGCATTGAGAGTGAAGGATGTTCTTCGTTTCTCACTGCTGCAGTCTACACCATTGGGTTATCCATGCTGTGGTTGCCTTCACTCAGTCCGAATACCAGAGTCAAGGTTTTGTGCACCGGCTGCTGTCGCTTGCTGGGTGACGTCAGGTCATCCGAGCTATAAAAGAGAGCAGGTGGCACCATTACTTCAGTCTTTCTTGCCATGGAGCCCGTAGCAGAAGCAATTCGCAACAGTGCCAGTCAGCTGTTTCCAGATTTTGAACTTCAGCTGAAAATGTCTAAAGCTATGTACCCCATTGGGGATCCTTCCTTTTTCTAGCACTAACCGATGTCCGGAAAAGTCAATAACCGTCTTGTTTGTGGAAAGCAAATACCACAGCAAGACTTCCATTCTTACTGCATCACTTGCTTAGGCCCAGATCACGACATACCCTACTGTCGGTTCTGTACCCTCTTTAACGCTAGAACTATTCATCATGGAGCTCTGTTTGTAGCCAGTTGTTTCTATCTTCCATCTCCGATTACCAATATGGCATCCGTCAGTCTGCAAACCACAGCTCTTCTGAAAAAACATAAAGATAATGATAGAGACAGACCGCATAAGGCCAAGCCTTCCGACGGCACTACTGCTAAATGGGTCAGTTCTTTGGAATTCATTGAGGTGGTTTTGCAGCCCCTGATGCCCAACTCGATTATTTCTCAGGTCTCTACTGAGATCTTTTCGGAGTCCTGAATGCCGCAGATGTCTGCGTCATCTAACAAGCCTTCGGCTGTCTTGCCCTCGGTTGGGTCCAAAGCCACTAAGCAGGCACTGGCTTCCGAGGATACCGCTCGCATTTCGGATGTCACTTCAAGGCCTTCACCCTCTCTTTTGACTAACACATCAACAGCACTGAGGGATACCCTTCAGGCTAGACTTAGACCCTCTCCTAAGAAAACAGCAAAAAGTCTCTATTCCACTTCATAGGTTCATAGATTAGTACTAGGCTAACTGCCCTTGCAAGACATTTTAAGCCTAGCCAATTATCCCCTGTGAGATTCAAACCCTGTACATTGTGTTTGTAAGGCAAACACCTTAACCATTAGGTCACCCTCCCAATGCTGTTTACCCCATTGGGGATCCTTCCTTTTTCTTGCAGTAACCGATGTCCAAAAAAGTCAATAGCTGTCTTCTCCTCCCCCTCCTCAAACTAGAATGCTTAAAATGGCAGAGGATCTAATCACTTTCATCCAGGGTAATCTGGCCACTCCAGCCACAAGGAGAAGGGAACCTTTTCCAGAATCCAATCGGATTTAGTCTGAGAGGGATCTGACTCCTCTGTTTTTGAAGATGAAAATCCTCTTACTGCCTATGAAGACTCAGATGCAGAGGAATCTATTCCTTCTGCATCATCTCTAGAGGACTTTTCCTTTGGGGAAACCCTACACACCCTCAGGGAACACTTCCAATGGGAATCAACGGATTTCCCTTAATCCAAGAAAAGACTGAGAGTTTTTGGACCTACCCCAGCATAGGCCTGTGGCCATCCCACCCATCTTGGAGGTGGTAGATGATGCCTTACCCCTGACACCCTTCCATCTGCCCCAGAAAACCTGACGGGTGCTACAGGGTACATGACTCACATAAATTCCTCTTCTGAAATCCTATAGCAGATCCAGAGGTGATTACTCAGGGACCTAAGGGAGTTAAGGCTACCTCTGCAAAGAATCCTACTCCCTCAGACAAAGAATCCAGGGCCCTAGACAGATGGGGTAAAAAAAGTATATACTTCTGCAACTTTAGCTATAAGGGCTGTCAATTGTCAGTTCCATATGTTAAAATATCAACAGCTCACTTTGGAAACTTTGAAACAGAAAATTTCTGCTTTACCAGATTTTGCCAATAATAGAGATAGCAGAATTACTGCACTCTTCTACTGACACTCAAGGTGTTGTGTATGCTCTTAAATGCCCTTGCAATCTATTTTACATTGGGGAAAAAAGAGGTCATTTAAAGTGAGATTATTGGAATATGCAAGGGATATTTATAATCAGAAATTAGAAAGTTCTATAGCAGTACATTTTCAACAGTTTCATAAGAGCAACAATGAAGGGTTACAAGGTACTATTTTGAAAAAAAATAAATGTGTCATTATATGATATATGTAATCTTAAAAAATGCTTCTGACCAAGGAAGCAGTATACATTCTTAAATTTGATACTCTGCACCCACATGGGTTGAATGAAGAGCTAAATTGGTCATGGTTAATTTAATTGCTTAATTGTTTTATTGTTACGCTTTTTAATATTTAGGCAAGTTCTTTTATGATGTTTCTTTACTCCTTGAAAGCTTTTTTAGCAGAGAAGTCAGAGAGAGATAACTTTGTGCTTTATTGTGCAATAAATTTGCTGTGGAATCTGTGGCTGGTCGTATTTTATCTATTTGCTTTCATTTGTGGTGATACAGTTTGTTTTTATGGCCACAGACCCACATTACAACTTGCCTCGTGTTCTTCGTGAGACCATTGGTGATGGGTCTCAATTATCTTTGGACAGTTTTCTCAACTCTGACCCGGACCATAACTCGCAGGTGAATCAGGGCTGTGAATGGTTCTGTTGCTACCACTACATAGGATAAATGGGAACAGGACAGAAATAAACGCTGCCAGAATCCATTTGATACTGTTGGCAGAAAACTACCTACATCTATATCGGAAGAAATTAAGTCTCTTTTTGACCAGTTAGAGAAGTGTATTTGGAAAGAGACATCTACTTTCTTTAATATGTCCGGTCTACAAAAATATATAGACCTAGACATTGCACTGAGGGGGCTGAGAGTATTTAAAGATCCAACTCTGCCCTTTGATCTACAAAATGCTGCTGATGTGCAATTTCACAAGTGCTGGGTAGCAGCAGCACGCAGGTGTACGTTGGAGTTGGTGAATTTCTTGTTAGATCGTGACAGGGTTAAACAGCAGGAGTTGAAAGATCAGATTAAGAAAGTGTGTAACACTATTTCTTCAGGGACATATGCTCATGTACTTGATGTCTTTTTAAATGACATTAATTCAAAATTAAAAAACTATGAAATAGAACTGGTGGATAGGAAGAAACGCAAACTACTATAGAGATCTCCGTGACTATGAGAATGGAAAGGCGTTTATTTCTAGAGCCAGTCGGAAGAAAGCTCATCATCATGTGAGGTTTCAAAGGCAGGAAGATGGTTCTCATTCATATTTTCAGAGGGACATTTTACATCAGGGGATGAAGAGCTAGATAATCAAGACAAGTACCCTGTTTTACCGCCTGCACAACAACCGGAACATTTTCAACAAACTTTTCGTCATGTCAACAACAGCTATAGGGGAGGGAAACAGGGTACAAAGCGTACTCGTGAACAACAAGAGTATTTTCAAAGGGACTTCTATCCCCAGAGGGGATACAAAAGAGGTAAAAGATAATTTCTTATCCTCTCAGGACAGTTATATTATTAATTTATCTGGACATGTTTTCACTGATTATAAATTGGCGGTTTTGAACCGAGGCCTTAAGTTCATTCCTACTGTATTTCCTAGAAATCACGACATTAAGCGTGATGTATTTAAATTCAGCAGGAAGTTACATTTAAAGTTTTTTTTTTTTTTTTAGAAATTCTCATACAGAAGTTGATTTAGTTAATTGTGATGATACTATTAATACTTTGTGTGAGAGTTTTTATACTTGTGACTCTGATAGCATGTCTAATGCGTATTGTAGATTAGATACACACAATGTTTGTATAAATAGTGATTTTTTACCACTTTTTTTGAATGAAGAAGTAGCCCATTTTTCTAATAAGTTAAATTATGCGATTGAGGATGTGCTTACTGACTTTAATAGGAACAGACATCTAGTTAATTGTAATTTATCTGTTTTGGAATGGAAAGCTCTTCAAAATTTAAGTAAAATGAGGGAAATTGTTTTCAAAGGGAAATAAGTTGGTTATCATGCACTATACCCAATATCTATATATGTGCATGGAACATTTAGAGGATTATGAGATATATGACAAGATTGATATGTCCATTTACCAGCAAGCTTTGGCTGAATATGTTGAGCTACTACAAAAAGGTAACAGACTTGGATATTTTTTTGGATGCAGATGTAAAAAAGAAATTTAATTCAGATCGATGTAAAATGGCCCATTTTTATTGCCTCCCCAAGATACACAAAAATTTAGTTAAGCCTCTGGGGAGACCCATAGTTTTCAGGTTATGAGAATTTTACTCACGAATTGGGTTCATTTTTGCATAGTTATTTAACACCTGCAGTATACATTCTGCCATCCTACATCCGTGATGTATTTGATTTTTTGGCTAAAATAAATTATGTTAAGTGGAATGATAATATGTACTTTTTCACTATTGATGTTAAAAGCCTCTATACAAATATTAGCCATAATTTTGGCTTGGAAGCTTTAAGATTTTTTCTGGGTAATTCACCAGTAACAGAATATATAGTAGAATTGGTATATTTTTGCCTCACTCATAATTTTTTTGAATTTAATAACAATCTTTATAGGCAGAAACAAGGCACAGCAATGGGGGCAGTTTCTGCCCCCATGTATGCCAATTTGTGTATGGGCTTTTTTGAGAGTGAATATATCTACAGAAATTATTTTTTTTGTGATCATGTCATTAGGTATTTTAGATATATTGATGATTTACTTTTTATAGCTGAAGGTGGTTTAGAACTGGTACCCCAGTTGGTTAAAATGTTACATAATAATAGGTTTGGTTTGCAATTTGATGGTCTTAAGTTAGGCACGTGTATTCCTTTTTTAGATGCGGTTATCAGTATCAAATATGGTACTGAGTTATCCACATAGAAAATTTGATCATTGTACACAGTATGTACATGATGATAGTTGCCATCCTTCTCATACCATTGAAGCACTCCCCTATGGTGAGATGCTTAGGATTTCCAGACTGTGTAATAATATTTATGATTTTAAACGAGAATTAGGAATAACTGTAGACATGTTTCATAACAGAGGCTATAGTAAAAGTTTACTTGAAAAAAGCTGGAATAAATTGTGTAATATTTAAACTATAAGACATCATATTAATGACAGACATTTGGCCCCCTTTAGATCTAGTGATAGAAAAGATAAGGATCTTATTTATTTTGTTACAACTTTTGGATGTTTCAGCACTATGGTTATAGAGCAGATAAAGTACCATTGGAATTATTTGTGTTCCTTAAAAAATGTTTCTTTCTGGTTTAATGCCAGTCTTGGTGTTTCATATAGAAGGGGGAGAAATATTCATAACTTTTTAGTGAAAGGCAGATTTTGTATGCCATCTATTAATGTATTACATAGTTTACATCTTACAGGGACTACATGTTATAATAAGTGTAAAGCTTGTGAATTTATAGTTAGAGTTTTCCAAGTATCAATAACATTCCGTTTCAAACTTGGGCCAATTTTTCCTGTGACACTCAAGGTGTTGTGTATGCTCTTAAATGCCCTTGCAATTTATTTTACATTGGGGACACAGAGGGCATTTAAAGTGAAATTATTGGAGCATGCAAGGGATATTCATAATCAGAAATTAGAAAGTTTTATAGCAGTACATTTTCAACAGTTTCATAAGAGCAATAATGAAGTGTTACAAGGTACTATTTTGGAAAAAATAAATGTGTCATTATATGATATATGTAATCTTAAAAAAATGCTTCTGACCAAGGAAGCAGTATACATTCTTAAATTTGATACTCTGCACCCACATGGGTTGAATGAGGAGCTAAATTGGAGATGGTTAATTTAATTGCTTAATTGTTTTATTTCCACGCCTTTTAGTATTTAGGCAAGTTCTGTTATGATGTTTCTTTACTCCTTGAAGGCTTTTTTAGCCGAGATGTCAGAGAGAGATGTCTTTGTGCTTTATTGTACAATAAATTTGTTGTGGAATCTGTGGCTGGTCGTATTTTATCTATTTGCTTTCATTTGTGGTGATACAAAAAAGGTATATACATCTGCAACTTTAACTATATAAGGGCTCTCAACTGTCAGTTCCATATGTTAAAATATCAACAGCACACTTTGGAAACTTTGAAACAAAAACATTTCTGCTTTACCAGATTTTGCCAATAATAGAGATAGCAGAATTACTGCACTCTTCATCTCCGGTGGCAAAGCACTCCTTCCACTGTGGATTTGATGCCCTAAAAGCTTCTAGCAGGGCAGCAGTGACAGGATCTGTTATCAGAAGACATGCATGGTTGAAGGAACAATCTCTCCCTGATCATGTCAAAGCTAAAATCATGGATTCACCTCTTGGCAAAGACTGCTTGTTCGGACAGAAAACTGAAGAGGCAGTTAAAAAGATGCCAGACAAAGCAAAATCGATGCAGACTGTTAAAGATTTCCTTCTAGTACAACCTCCTAGGTTCAGCAGAAATGTTCATTCTAAACACTATTCCTTTCCTGCACCAAACAGGTAGGCACAAGTCAAAACCCCAAGGGACAGACCCACCTGGGCTCAAATTCAGGGCCAACATGAACTAAACAGTGCCCCCCCTCTAACTCTAGAGAAGGGAGTTCAAAAACAACCCTGTATACTAAAAAGTCTCAATGACTACTTTTCCCATCTCTGCCTGTCTCCACCACACCAAAAGCTAGGAAGAAGGCTATCTCTTTGCAGAGAAAATTGGAACTTTATAACAAAAGATCAATGGGTTTTAAAAATCATTGCTCAGGGGTACAAATTAAATTTCCGAGAAACTACCACCTCCAAAAGGGTACCCAGACCTACCTCCAAACCAGTGGGCAGAAGCACTAAACAAGTACAAAAGCTAATAGTCCAAGGGGCAGTAGAACATGTGCCTCCAGAACAAGTTGCAAAAGGATTTTATTCCAGACTATTCCTTGTTCTCAGGAAAGAGGGAACTCGGCGTCCCATCCTGGACCTATCCTTTCTCAATACTTTCCTGGTAATCCCAAAATTCAAAATGTTTACCTTACAATAGCTTCTACCACTGCTGCAAAACAAAGCTTGGATGGTCACCTTACTACACCTAAAGGATGCTTACCTGCACATCCCAGTAAGGGAGTCATGCAGAAAATTCCTGTGCTTCAGAGCAGAATCATTACACTTTCAGTTCTCTGCTTTGCCATTTGTCTTCTCTACTGCTCCTAGGGAATTCAAATGTCTAGCTCCTGCCATTGCCTTCTGCATTCAAAACAATGTACAGATTTACCCTTACCTAGATGACTGTCTCATCCAGGCAGACTGCAAGGAACTGCTCCTGCAGCACCTCTCATTTGTAAAAAACCTTACTCACCTCTTTGGGGTTCACTATCAACGAAAGGAAATCAAAACAGACACCTACCAAGAAAATCATATTTCTGGGAGCCTTACTGTACACAGAACAGCAAATGGTCTTTCTGTCCCCAGAAAAACAAAGTTTCCTGCCAAAATACGTCACTACTCTGGCCTCCCTATCATAGCTTTCTGCCAGGAAATTCCTGCAAGCTCTAGGGTATATGGCCTCATGCATCCTCCTGGTACCTCTGGCCAGACTGCACATGAGGAAGATTCAGTGGTACCTAGAGAAGCTATGGTGTCAACACTCTCAACCTCTGGACACCTCCCTACCTGTGATCCCTTGCATAAGTTCAGAGTTCCTCTAGTGGGCCCAGGCCTGTCCTCTGAACAAGGGACTTCCATTCACCCTTCGTCCATCAGACCAGACCATAACTACAGATGCTTCGGACATAGCCTGGGGTGCCCAACTAGAAGGCAGATGTACCCAAGGTCTCTGGGACGCTCAAATACTACCCTTGCACATCAACCAAAAGGAAATGATAGCAGTGTAAAACTCTCTGGCATCCTTCAAAACCCTACCTCAAACTAGGGGTTCTTCTCATAAAAACAGACAACACCACAGTCATGTGGTACATCAACAAATGGGGAGGGACTCCATCTTACCCCATGTGCAGACTAGCCATGAACCTGTGGCTAGCAGCCTCATCCATCGGACATCTTATAGCCCAATACCTACCGGGCATCAACAACACTCTAGCAGACCACTTAAGCAGAAACCTGCTGGACTCACATGAATGGCAAATCCACAGCGGCATTTTTCTGCAAATTACCCACACATGAGGGACCCCCCAGGTGGACCTCTTTGCCTCTCATTTAAATCACCAAGTACAGAAATTCTGCAGCAGGGAGTACCATCACCTGACCTGGAAGGTCGATGCCCTGACCTTCCCTTGGAATACCCTCTTTTTGTATGCATTCCCATCTCTTCCTCTCATTCCAAAAGTATTAATCAAGATAAGGGAGGAAAAACCAAAAGCAATACTCATTGCCCCAGATCGGCCCAGACAGCATTTTTTACCCACTGCTGCGCAGTCTCTCTCTCCAGCGCCCTTGGCAGCTACCTGTGATATCTCACCTGCTATCCTGGGGGTGGGGGACAATGCTGCACCCAGACCTTCAGACACTCAAGCTCTCAGCATGGCTTATTCTACCATAACCAAGAAGGAATCTATGCTAAGCAAGCAAGTCCTTGACATCATCACAGAAGGTAGAAGGCCCAGCACCAGAAAATCTTATGCTGGAGAATGGAAAACATTCTGCTCCTGGAGCCAGTCCAGAGGGGCAGACATTCATCTCCCCTCCATTCCTCTTATTCTAGATTATCTGGCTGAGCTTCTTAATAAGAGTCTGTCCTTCTCCTCCATAAAGATCCATGCCTCTGCCATCTCGGCACACTTTGATACAGAACAGCCATTGTTCTCCCACCCTCTTATCAAACAATTCCTTAGAGGAACCTCTAATATCAGGCCTCCCAGAAGACAGCCCACCCCAACCTGGCATCTAAACTATGTTTTAGAAAAGCTTACTCTGCCCCCCTTTGAGCCTGCAGCATCCTCAGAATTAAAGTACCTCTCTTGAAAGACTGCCTTTCTCCTGGCTATCACTTCAGCCAGGAGAGTGTCAGAGCTTCAAGCTTTAATGGCCATTGAGCCATTTATCTTCCATGCAGACAGGGTCTCCCTGAGAACCAACTTCTCCTTCATGACAAAGGTGGTTTCAGATGTTACTCTCAACCAGGCCATCCACCTGCCCCCATTCTTCCCTAACCCTCAGAACAAGGGGGAAAGGATACTGCATTCTTTGGATCTGCATAGGCAACTCGGATTTTATCTGGATCATACAAAGACATTCAGGAAAACTGACCAGCTCTTGGTCAGCTTTAAAACAGGGGCACAGGGGAAACCAGTAACCAAACAGACCATGTCCAAATGGATAGCACTCTGCATCCATTTTTGCTACTCCTTGCATGGAAAACCACCCCCTAGGACCATCAAAACCTATTCCACTAGGGCAACTTCTACCTCCACAGCATTCCTTAGAGGGGTGCCCACCAAGGACATCCTGGAAGCTGCCACATGGACTTCAGTCCACACCTTCATCAAGCATTACCATCTGAATCTATTCTCAAAAGCTAGGGCTGGGTTTGCCTCTGCAATTCTGCAGGGCATGCTCTCCCAGTCTTAAGTTCTATCAGCCTTCCACCCTTCTCCTCAGCTTTGGGAATCTTCCCAATGGTGAAGACTGCAGCAGTGAGAAATGAAGAACATAGTACAGCTGTGTACACTTACCATAAATGTAGATGTTTGAGTGTTCTCATTGCTGCAGTCATGGTTTCCCCTCCCTCCTTCCCCCTGATATCTGCTGTCCTTAAAGAAACGCACATTTCTATGGGGGTCTCTTACTGCAGGACTACTAATAATAATTAAATTTGGAATTCTTTGGTTGGTTAAGGCAAGAGAAACTGAGGTATTTGCGTCACCTGCTCTCCTTTATAGCTCGGACGACCTGACGTCATCCAGCAAGCGACAGCAGCTGACGCACAAAACCTTGACTCTGGTATTCGGACCAACTGAGGGTTATCACAGCATGGATAACCCAATGGTGAAGACTGCAGCAGTGAGAACATTAGAACATCTACATTTATGGTAAGTGTACACAACTGTACTTATTTTAACCACCACAAATCAGTACCCAGAGAGAGAGAGAGAGATAAATACACTGATTTCTATCAGTTGTTTCAACCACTTTTGTGTCTTTGCTCAAGCAACTTGTATTCCTAAAAAAATACAGAAGGATACAGTACTGTAAATTGTTTAAATGGCTGCAAACACCTTTACCAACCATTTCTTTAGAGGTATGGTGGCTGTCTTCTGAAACTACTGAACAGCTTCAGAACATGGTGAACATGTTTCTGCTGTCCTCAAAATCATTTTATTGCACAGTGTTTTAAGCCATAAATTATATTCAGCCACACACACTATCTATTTAGTTAGAAAAATAATGAAAGCCTTTGTTTTTAACTAGCTTTGAGTGGACATTCCATGAACTCTTTATGAACGTAGTGATTTTAATTATTTGGTTTGTGACTCTAATGAAGGGTAGCATGTCCAAAATGATCATTGTTAATAAGGTTATTTTCATTATATATTTTTGTCTGTCATGTAAGCATGCTGCTGCTTTTTCCTTTTACTTAAAAAAGTAGTGGTATTTTCATTGATTCATAATCTTCTGTCAGTACAGGGTAAGTCTACAGTTATCTGAGGTGAGCTTCCGTTAGTCCAACAGTTAGTATACTAGTAATAACATAAATAAAAGGAAAAAAGAAACCCACATAAATCGTGTGTGAGCGAATTATAATAGTGTACTGGTTTTCAAATGTTGTTAGTTCTATTAGTTTAGTATTTTTTCATGTCAGATAGTTTCTGAAGCACATTTCATATTATACATTTCTTTTCAGATTAGGAGGCGTCAAAATATGATATTGTCATAAATGTGGCAGTAACACACCACAACTGATCAGATACTGTTGGTTGTATTGTAATAAAATTTCTTTGGATTATTTGTAGAATACCCACAATGCTCCATTTTCTGGCATGGAGTCATCATCTTATATTTATGTAAAACTTTTTTATTGACCCAAGTGATATATCACCGTTAATTTTGTGCCTTTTATCACTAAGTCCCTGTACACAGAGTGCACTGAAGCCATTGTGCCTTCCAAATATATGATGTAATGTGATCCTATCTCGCCTACATTCAATACATATGGGTTCGGAGCCGATCCTCGGCTCCGACTCAGCACCGAATACAATAGAGCGTAGTCTCTTATTGGCTGAGCTATTCTATATCCCAGGATGCACCACCACTAGTTCCCCAGATCTCGTTTGCCGCTCAAGAGCATAGACGTGGTCTCGGACTTGGCTGAGCTAAGTACTTTTAGTCAGATAAAACTTTTGTCTGAAAATTCTCTCTTTTCCCCAAAAGCTGTTTTAACAGCTACTGTTGTGATATTGTGATACTTTATTGTGTGTGGAAGTTTTGCTTGTGATTTTTTTGAGGTAATCTGTGGTGATTGTGTCTGTTTGTCGACAGGAGGTTCCGTTTAAATTAGAGGGGCCTAGCCCTGTGAAAATTGTGTCATTTTTGGTTGTGGTTGTTTTTTTCCTGTCAAGTTACTTGTTAAAGTTAAAATGTCTAAAGAGCATAGGCCTTCAGGATTCAAAAAATGCACTAAGTGCGGGTATAAAATGTCGATAACAGATGACCACGCGCTATGTGTGTACTGTTTAGGGCCTAAACATCTTCAAGAGTCCTGCAGTGTATGTCACGCTTTTTCCTCTCGAGTCCTCCAAGAGAGGAAAAACAAATTAATTTTAAAAGGGCTGATTGCCCCATCCTTTGAGGAAGCTTTGACTTCTGGCTCTCCTACTTCCCAAAGGAAAAAGAAATCGTCGGCTCCGACCAGTCCGTCGGAACCGACAACAAAAAAATTTAGGCAGGCTTCTCCTTCGGCTCCACGGACTTCGGGCCGAGGTGGGCAGTCTGCCTCGATGTCTCCTGCCTCGACTCCTTCAGTTTCAGAGCCGAGAGCTGCGAGCATCGAGAGGTGTGTCACCTTCATCGGCCCATTGTCTTGAGCCGATAAGGGTTACATGCTCAGACACTTCTCGGCGCCGAAGCCCTTGCCGACCCGAGAAGTTGAAGTGGTGATGGGAGCTTCCTCGGCGCCGATAGTTATGGAACCTTTACGGAGCCGGTCCCCTTGTCTATCGGAGCCGATGGAGAAGTCTTCTCGGACCCGATCGGTTTCGTCCCGATCTTCGAGGATGTCCGATTCGGACATAGACAGGGTACTTCAGAAGCTTTTCCAGTCTCCAGTCTTTACCAAATTGATGTCGGCTCCGACCCAGTTGGTACTGGAGCCGACTGCAAATCCCACGTTGTCGATTCCTCCTCCAACAGCCTCGGCGCCGTTGGAGTCGGTGCTGGTGGATCAGGTCGAGTAATCGAGCCGGCTCGACTCTTACTTCTACCCCGTCTCTTGGGTCGGGGTTCGAACGGGACCTCCTCTGTCGGCCCCTGGGGCGCTTCGGGCCCGATTCTTTCGGGTTCCTAGCCTCGGTGCGTGGCTGCAGGGCTCCTCGTCCGTTGTAGCCCGAGGTTGGACCTTCCCAGGATTCTGGGGGTCCGGCCTTTGATGCTATGAGGAGTGCCTTAGCCAAATCTTCTGTGGCTACTTCGACTTTTTCACCACCACCTTCCATGGATTTGGAAACTGGTGCTTCCGGAGTTCCCTGTCCCACAGCGGAGCCCCTAGGCCTGAGGATACCCCCACTGGTGGTTCCCTTCTTCCTGGAGGTTCCCCCGACGCGCTTTCGGAGGAACCCCACAGAAAGAAATTGTGTAAGAGGAAACACGCTGACTCTGATGAGTCTCTTACATCGGATACCGACCTCGATGATGCGGAAGGGTCCCAAAGTCGCCCTCGGATGATGTCTCCTTCGCGGACATATTAGAAATCCTCAAACAACGAGGGCGACTGGCAGTCCAAACCCCTTCTGCTGAGGGAGTCGGTATTCCTCCAAGGCCTTTGGTGCTCAGCCTCCGCCTCCGGTGTCTCCACCCTTCATGAGCTTCTGGATTTGATCTCGAAGGGTGTGGGAACACCCGTTCTGTGGAACCGGTGCCTGCTCGCCCCAACAAGTTCCTTCGGCCCGTCCGGACAAAGAATTTTTATCCAAGGGCGTGGCAGTAGATGCTATGGTGGTGGCATCTGCTGCCCA
Source organism: Protopterus annectens (assembly GCF_019279795.1). Taxonomy (NCBI): domain Eukaryota; kingdom Metazoa; phylum Chordata; order Ceratodontiformes; family Protopteridae; genus Protopterus; species Protopterus annectens. The sequence continues at coordinate 1,258,172,897 of NC_056737.1, forward strand.
GCAGATGTAGCAGAGGCTGACGTCCGTCCATCCTCCTAATAAAGAGTCTAGGAGTATGGATCGGTGCGACAGCGCACCCGACTTCAGCGGCCTTTACGTTAAGGTCACTGAATTGTTTGGCACATTTTACTAGACTGCAGAGGGATCTGGTCAAGGAGCTGTCAGACTCCTCTCGGTAATTTACCTGAGCAGTTAGCCCAGTCGGTTGGCGCTCAGTTATCTACCCTTTCTTTATCTAACTCCTCCATGAGGCTCATATCGGTATGCTGCTGAAGGAGCCAGTAGAGCGGCGGTACAGGAGTTGCTTTAAGAAGACAAGCCCGGCCGCCTGTGTCACTTTGGGAGGCTTTCAAGTCTTCCTTTGCCGACGCTCCCTTTGATGGGTCTTCATTGTTTGGACCCAAGGTAAAGGACACCTTGATTCGCTGTGAGCAAGAGGGTAAGACTTTGGCTGCTGTCGGAGTCTGGTTTCCACTCCTTCAGGCCTTATCCCAAGGCTCAAAGGGTGGGAAGATGTGGTTTCAAAATCTCAGAAGCCTTACTAGCCACAGCAGAACGACTCCCCTTCTAGAGGCAGAGGAAGGGGAAATTTTTTCTGGAAGACGCCGTCCCAGAGGCGGCGGAGGCCCTCGCAACACTGGAGACCGCGGTCCTTTCGTGGCTCTCCCTCCTTCCAACATCCCTGAAGGAGTGCCCGACTGTGCAGCTCCGGAGCCAGTCGGGGGTCGTTTTGAACCTAGAAGCCTGGAGACAGATTACTCAGGACCAATGGGTGCTTCGAATAATTGCCGGAGGATACACCATTCCCTTAGATCACCATCCCCACCAACCCGAAGATCCCGCACTCTCCACCCAGTCAGCGGGTTATAGCAGCCTCACGAGGTGTCAAAACTGCTGAAAGGAGTCATCCAACCTGTCCCGCAGACCAAGCCGGATCAGGGACTTACTCAAGGTTCTTTTGGTGCCAAGAGAAGACCGGGACTGGAGACCCATCTTGGATCTCAGCAAATTCAACCGATTCGTAAAAAGTCCAAATTCTCGGATGGTCACCTTACAATCCATTCTTCCATTGTTGGAAGAAGGTGTTTGGATGTGCTCCATAGATCTCAAGGACGCTTACTACCACATATTAATAAACTGGGCGCTCCAGAAGACACTCTACGTTCAGCCTGGGAGAGACAGTCATTTCCAGTTTCGAGCTCTGCCCTTTGGTCTCACTTCAGCCCCCAGAGTGTCTGCCAAATGTTTGGCAGTAGGTGACTGCTCACTTGAGGAGTTTAGGATTCCAGCTGTTTCCGCATTTCCTAGACGACTGGCTCCTAACTGCCACCTCCAAGCATCTACTTTAGAGAATCTAACAGCCACTATCAAATTGGGCAGTCTCCTTAGACTCAGCACTTGGGGCACATGAGGAAGATTCAGTGGTACCTAGAGAAGCTATGGTGTCAACACTCTCAACCTCTGGACACCTCCCTACCTGTGATCCCTTGCATAAGTTCAGAGTTCCTCTAGTGGGCCCAGGCCTGTCCTCTGAACAAGGGACTTCCATTCACCCTTCGTCCATCAGACCAGACCATAACTACAAATGCTTAGGACATAGCCTGGGGTGCCCAACTAGAAGGCAGATGTACCCAAGGTCTCTGGGACACTCAAATACTACCCTTGTACATCAACCAAAAGGAAATGATAGCAGTGTAAAACTCTCTGGCATCCTTCAAAACCCTACCTCAAACTAGGGGTTCCTCTCATAAAAACAGACAACACCACAGTCATATGGTACATCAACAAATGGGGAGGGACTCCATCTTACCCCATGTGCAGACTAGCAATGAACCTGTGGCTAGCAGCCTCATCCATCAGACATCTTATAGCCCAATACCTACCGGGCATCAACAACACTCTAGCAGACCACTTAAGCAGAAACCTGCTGGACTCACATGAATGGCAAATCCACAGCGGCATTTTTCTGCAAATTACCCACACATGGGGGGACCCCCCAGGTGGACCTCTTTGCCTCATATTTAAATCACCAAGTACAGAAATTCTGCAGCAGGGAGTACCATCACCTGACCTGGAAGGTCGATGCCCTGACCTTCCCTTGGAATACCCTCTTTTTGTATGCATTCCCATCTCTTCCTCTCATTCCAAAAGTATTAATCAAGATAAGGGAGGAAAAACCAAAAACAATACTCATTGCCCCAGATTGGCCCAGACAGCATTTTTTACCCACTGCTGCGCAGTCTATCTCTCCAGCGCCCTTGGCAGCTACCTCTGATATCTCACCTGCTATCCCGAGGGGGGGCAGTGCTGCACCCAGACCTTCAGACACTCAAGCTCTCAGCATGGCTTATTCTACCATAACCAAGAAGGAATCTATGCTAAGCAAGCAAGTCCTTGACATCATCACAGAAGGCAGAAGGCCCAGCACCAGAAAATCTTATGCTGGAGAATGGAAAACATTCTGCTCCTGGAGCCAGTCCAGAGGGGCAGACATTCATCTCCCCTCCATTCCTCTTATTCTAGATTATCTGGCTGAGCTTCTTAATAAGAGTCTGTCTTCCTCCTCCATAAAGATCCATGCCTCTGCCATCTCGGCACACTTTGATACAGAACAGCCATTGTTTTCCCACCCTCTTATCAAACAATTCCTTACAGGGGCCTCTAATATCAGGCCTCCCAGAAGACAGCCCACCCCAACCTGGCATCTAAACTATGTTTTAGCAAAGCTTACTCTGCCCCCCTTTGAGCCTGCAGCATCCTCAGAATTAAAGTACCTCTCTTGAAAGACTGCCTTTCTCCTGGCTATCACTTCAGCCAGGAGAGTGGCAGAGCTTCAAGCTTTAATGGCCATTGAGCCATTTATCTTCCATGCAGACAAGGTCTCCCTGAGAACCAACTTCTCCTTCATGCCAAAGGTGGTTTCAGATGTTACTCTTAACCAGGCCATCCACCTGCCCCCCTTCTTCCCTAACCCTCAGAACAAGGGGGAAAAGATACTGCATTCTTTGGATCTGCGTAGGCAACTCTGATATTATCTGGATCGTACAAAGACATTTAGGAAAACTGACCAGTTCTTGGTCAGCTTTAAAACAGGGGCACAGGGGAAACCAGTAACCAAACAGAACATGTCCAAATGGATAGCACTCTGCATCCATTTTTGCTACTCCTTGCATGGAAAACCACCCCCTAGGACCATCAAAACCTATTCCACTAGGGCAACTTCTACCTCCACAGCATTCCTTAGAGGGGTGCCCACCAAGGACATCCTGGAAGCCGCCACATGGACTTCAATCCACACCTTCACCAAGCATTACCATCTGAATCTATTCTCAAAAGCTAGGGCTGGGTTTGCCTCTGCAATTCTGCAGGGCATGCTCTCCCAGTCTTAAGTTCTATCAGCCTTCCACAATTCTCCTCAGCTTTGGGAATCTTCCCAATGGTGAAGACTGCAGCAGTGAGAAATGAAGAACATAGTACAGCTGTGTACACTTACCATAAATGTAGATGTTTGAGTGTTCTCATTGCTGCAGTCATGGTTTCCCCTCCCTCCTTCCCCCTGATATCTGCTGTCCTTAAAGAGACGCACATTTCTATGGGGGGTCTCTTACCGCAGGACTACTAATAATAATTAAATTTGGAATTCTTTGGTTGGTTAAGGCAAGAGAAACTGAGGTATTTGCGTCGCCTGCTCTCCTTTATAGCTCGGACGACCTGACGTCATCCAGCAAGCGACAGCAGCTGACGCACAAAACCTTGACTCTGGTATTCGGACCAACTGAGGGTTATCACAGCATGGATAACCCAATGGTGAAGACTGCAGCGGTGAGAACATTCGAACATCTACATTTATGGTAAGTGTACACAACTGTACTTTTTTTAACCACCACAAGTCAGTACCCAGAGAGAGAGAGAGATAAATACACTGATTTCTATCAGTTGTTTCAACCACTTTTGTGTCTTTGCTCAAGCAACTTGCATTCCTAAAAAAATACAGAAGGATTCAGTACTGTAAATTGTTTAAATGGCTGCAAACACCTTTACCAACCATTTCTTTAGAGGGTATGGTGGCTGTCTTCTGAAACTACTGAACAGCTTCAGAACATGGTGAACATGTTTCTGCTGTCCTCAAAATCATTTTATTGCACAGTGTTTTAAGCCATTAATTATATTCAGCCACACACACTATCTATTTAGTTAGAAAAATAATGAAAGCCCTTGTTTTTAACTAGCTTTGAGTGGACATTCCATGAACTCTTTATGAATGTAGTGATTTTAATTATTTGGTTTGTGACTCTAATGAAGGGTAGCATGTCCAAAATGATCATTGTTAATAAGGTTATTTTCATTATATATTTTTGTCTGTCATTTAAGCATGCTGCTGCTTTTTCCTTTTACTTAAAAAAGTAGTGATATTTTCATTGATTCATAATCTTCTGTCAGTACAGGGTAAGTCTACAGTTATCTGAGGTGAGCTTCCGTTAGTCCAACAGTTAGTATACTAGTAATAACATAAATAAAAGCAAAAAAGAAACCCACATAAAGCGTGTGTGAGAGAATTATAATAGTGTACTGGTTTTCAAATATTGTTAGTTCTATTAGTTTAGTATTTTTTCATGTCAGATAGTTTCTGAAGCACATTTCATATTATACATTTCTTTTCAGATCAGGAAGCGTCAAAATATGATACTGTCATAAATGTGGCAGTAACACACCACAACTGATCAGATACTGTTGGTTGTATTGTAATAAAATTTCTTTGGATTATTTGTAGAATACCCACAATGCTCCATTTTCTGGCATGGAGTCATCATCTTATATTTATGCAAAACTTTTTTATTGACCCAAGTGATATATCACCTTTAATTTTGTGCCTTTTATCACTAAGTCCCTGTACACAGAGTGCACTGAAGCCATTGTGCCTTCCAAATATATGTTCTGCAACACAAATTGTCCATCATTCCTACTAGGTTATGAGAAGCAAAATTCAAAACACTGGCCTTTTATATGGAGTCTTTAAAATAGTATGGATATTAGCTGCAAAAAAGCTGCTTTAGTGTGCCAGTCGCAATTCTTCTTATAACGTAAAAGTAGCCCTGTGTGTTCTTTTTTAGTACACCTGCTGTTGGCTCATTCGCCAGATCCTAGTTGTGTCCTCTCCTCATCAAACCCCATGTGCAAACACTGTTATTGTATCCCCCACCCCATCCTTTTGGCATTAACATAGGAAGGTTATAATTTGTTTAAATTAACTGCCAGAATCTTCTAATATCAGCCTACCTTCTTTGTAACTGCCACAGTAATGATTCTGACAAAGTAGAGTTTTATTTTATTAATTCTGTTTAAAAGCGTGTGGTCATTTTTGTACTCACCCTTATCCCTACTCAGCTCTCCATATATATGTGTGTGTGTGTGTGTGTGTGTGTATATATATATATATATATATATATATATATATATGCACAAACACACACACACAATCTTAAAAAAAAATGCGGGGTTGTGTGGGTGTTTGCTGGATTGTAGTAGATATATTAGGCACCCCCCCTTTACAAATGGAAGAAGTACAAAACAATACATGTAATGTATTTAGCTTACTTGTCCTGTAAAAAAAAAAATCTTAAATTGGTCACCTCTTTTGTTATACAGTGCACCTTCCACAGTTGTACAGTTCAGGAATCAGGGATTATGAATACTAGCTTTCATGTAATGATGATATTCTGGGCCATTAGGTACATAAGGTGTAATGTTCTATGTTACCCTTATCCTTTTTACACACACACACAAATCTCAAAATGCATCTGTGCAGGATATAATTGTATAGGTTGCTTTTATTTTGTGGATAGTGGGTGGAGTTACTCTTCAGTCCTGAGAACTAGGTAATATGGAAATGTTTTAGAATTTTAGTTAATTCTGAAAAAGGTAGCAAATGTTTTAATAGCAAGGAAACATTACATTGTGTTTTTTTTATTTTAAGAGGAAGCAGAAGGTTCTTTGTTGCATTTTTAATGGAAGTAATATGTCTTGGATCACTTGGCATTAGCTTTTATAGAGAAATCTTGACATTTTCTGTTTTAGGACCCAGATATGTGCAATGCACCAGTTACCCATAAACAATGATTCCATCATTTAGTATAAAATATGATGTAGCTACTTAAAATAAATAAATATTGATTTGTTAACCAGGTAGGCCCACTGGACACACAGTCCCTTTTCAGGGGTAACATGGGAGCAATGTCAGGTTAAGTGACTTGCTCAAGGTCACACAGTAGACAAATGAGAGTTGAGAAAATCAAACCCTGTTCAACAGGAGCTACAGCTGACAGCCTTAATCCTGTGCACCAGCTGCCAGAGTTCTGTCCCAATGGGCAAAGGACTTAAACTGACCTTCTGTATGGCAGCATAGCACATATTAGACTTGTAATTTATTCAGTAATGGTAACAAGCAACTGTAAAATCCAAAACTTGGCTAAATATGCTGTTTCTTTTTTCAGACTATATCTGTTCAGCTAGATGAAAAGACGCTCCATGAAATTTTAAATGAAGTGGATTTGAATAAAAATGGCCAAATTGAACTCAATGAGTTTCTCCAGGTTAGTAAGACTATTTATTCTGATTAGAAGGATATCCTCAAATATATTTTATTCTGGTATATGAATTTTTCCTGCATCCAGTTCACTGTGGGATCCTCAGTACTTTTGCTCATTATCAGAGAAATGCAGCATGTTCTGTCTCTGTCTGTTTTCCCCTCAGGGTAGTCTCACTAACTAAAAACACTATAATTTTATTGGCTACACTCATCTATGTCAGCTGCGTTCATTCTGTCACAAGGCATACCTCTCAGCTGAACATTCTCCATAAAACTGTGGTCTTCTGGCAAATCATTGGCACATCATTAAAGATTGCAGTCAGAAAATAGACAGACATTTGAGTTTCAGACTTCATACCCCTCAGAAAATCCCTGCTAATGCAAAACCTGTTATTCTGTCAACTTTCTAAGTTTGTAAGTGCAATATTTACATATTGTCCCTATTTTGGGCCTTTGTCCCCCCATTATTTATGGCTTTGTCTAGATCTCTTGCTGTAAGAGGTTGAGAGGTATGCACAAGGTTAGATTCTGTCACAAGATTAGGTTTAGCATCATTAGTAGTAAGGTGATGCAATGTATGCTTACCCTAACCCTTGTAAGTTTTACAACCTGGGTTCTGTTAACTAGGCATTTTGTTGTATGACAGACAATGAATGGGGTTTAGGTTAAGTTTCTCTAATTTATCAGTAATGCACCATGGAGGATAGTGTCAAAAGCCTTGGCCAGGTCAAGGTAAGCAATGTGTACTGAGTGGCGTCTGACCACAACCTCCGTAACCTTTTCAAAGAAGCTTACTAAGTTTAGTAGACAGGACCCATCCTTCACAGAAAAACTGAACTGACTGGGATCCAAGTCACTTAAGCTGCCAGTATCTGCATGCATGTGCTAAGGCATTTTCCACGTCTTTGCATTTACGGCTGGTGAGGCTGATGGGGCTGCAATTACTTGGGTCTCTAAAGAGACTGCTCTTATATAGGGGAGTCACAGTGACTTCTAGGCATTAGACACACACTCTTATGGATAGGCTGTGGATGAGCTGTTTAAGCAGAGGGTCAGATAGTGTATATTTTTCACTGATGAAAATGCAACCTGGTATGTTGTCATGTCCCATGGAAGTATTTGTTTGCAGCCTTTGGCAGGCACTCTGAGACTTGTTCCACAGAAATGTCAAATGAAACTAAATTTTCAAGGATAGTGGGGAGTAACACAATGGTGAAGTGAATTTAAATATTTAATATGCAGACATGTAACACTCCCATGCCTGATAAAAAGTATATATATATTTAGAAAGCTTGTGAGGAAACTATTACTCTATTTTTGTTTACTTGGATTGCTTGTCTGTGTACTTAATAAAGGATTTTCGCCTGGAAACAGACTGCCTGCCTTGCTTGGATTACTTTCGAATACTTAGTAATGCTGTACAATTATATATTTTCTATTATTACTTTTTGTTTTGTTTTGACTTAAGACGAGTTTACGTTTGCTACTTCTACTACTATTGTCTGATCTGATTAATATACAGTGATTAACTAGAAATATATGGACTGAAAATCTTCCACACAGAGAAGTTTCTTACACTGTTATGTATTTAATGGAAATACGTTTAATAAGAGAGTATAAAAACATGTTAATATTTTTGGTGGTATTTATTGTATTCAGGGTATGCACTTATTTTTACAAAAGTGTTTGGGACTTTAAGGGTTTGTCTGTCTGTTAGTTTGCGATTATTAATTGTGAATGCTTCATGTGATTGGAACAGCATTGTAATTTATTGAGCTGTGTGGTGACTTAAGTTATTCCTTGAATGCATTCAGCTAAGGTACCAGAAGCACTAGTAAAGAAAGTTGGTTCACATCTACTGGCTCCATTGTATTTGCTTGGTGAATTGGTGATAGTTCAAGTTGATGTAAAAAATTCCACAGCTGCTGTTGTGATTTTCGGCTTTTCCTGCTGACAGTAAAGAGTGGGAGACTTTGTTAACAACATGATTTAGCACAATGACATTTGGTATATATACATTGTCAAAAGTATGTGCACAGATGAAGGATATTTGCAATAATTTATATGACAGATAAAATCAAATAACATGGGGCATTATGATCAGGTCTTGGTGCTGCGGTAGCATTGTCGCCTCACAGTAAGACGTTGTCCTGTTCGATTCTCAGCTAGACCGTCTTCTGTGTGGAGACATGCGTGAATGGGCGCACCTTAGTTGAAGTTTGTGCGTCAGGGCCGGCAACACGGCATGTAAAAATCTACTGCCAATCATTAGCAGACCGGAGTTCTGCTGTGGCAACCCCTACCGGGAAAAGCCGAAAGACACAGCAACATTATGATCGGGTCTCCAATCATAACCATCTTATTCAAGAGATGGTTGCCAAGAAATTCATCTGTAAAACTAAATCTTGGTATCTCTGTTTAGAATATATATATTTATATATATATATATATATATATATATATATATATATATATATATGAGTAAGGTTTATGAACAGTAAGACCTAATCAAAATTCTTAGTAGAGCACAGATTTCTATGTGCTCCACATGCTTTAAGTTACAGAAAAAAGTGTAGGAGCATGAGATGTTTTATCAGTTTTCAAAACCTTTGAAAGTGGGTAAAACATTTTAGTACTGTTAAACAGAGACACCAGACAGAAACAGTGTCCTTCTGAAGGGGAAACTTTTTAACAGCTGGTAGATGATTTGTTTAGCCAGACTTTTGTTTATAAGCATTGAAGTATATAACAACATTTAAATCAGTTTTTTTCTGTATGCCACTGTTCTTTGCTGGGCCAGCATTGAGCTTTGCTATTCGCCAGTGTGAGAAACACTTAGAGGACCTTAACAAAAACTTGTTGAACACCTTTTTGATGTCTGAAAGGTACTTGACAAGCTTGTCTTGCTTTAGTTTTGAAGCATGCAAGAAGTGCTCCATGCATACACTACATATATTTAGTCAACGTCATCCTCCCCACCCTTTGATATAAACAAAAACATATTTTTTCAGAAGTATATTGCAGTGCTTTAACTTTTACTACACTTCATCACACCTGCTCTTCCACAAGATCCATACTGCACTAACACTTTGAGAGAATTTCCACAGTTTCCTTTCTAAATTTGCCTTAGTCAGTATGAGTTCCACCTCTGGTCTTCCCTGTAAGAGGCCACTGACGTAGTGGAGCTAACCTAGTCAACAAAGGTTAAGTAAATAACGTTGTGGCATTGCTTTGATTTACTTGACATATGGTTCAATTTGCCTTTGGATAACACCTGATGGCAACTCCCCAGATCTCATTTGCCATGAAAGGTTCAAGGTTGTCTTCTTTACTGGCTCATTGGCTAAGTGGAATTTTTGATATTTTTTGCTTATTTTTCTTATTCTTTCTCGGTGCTTCGGCTCGTGAGCTCGGCTCCCACATCCGCTTCTGAGCCTGCTCCCTCCAGTTCGGAGTCGACCTTCTGCTTCCTAAGAATGGAGATCTTCAGAGCGGGGGTGGTAAGGCTTTCGAGGTGATAGACAGAGCTTTGTCAAGTACTAAAGCTCTGCCATTGGACTCAACATCCCTCCAGCAGCCAATAGCAGCCTCTTCTCCCCCACCTGCCCCTAAACATAGGGATCCAGAGCCTCAAGGAGCCCCCATAGGAAGTATCCCCTCTTCCGAAACCTCCCCAGATTACCCCACTGGAGAGGTCCCTAGGAAGAGAGTCTGAAAGAGGAAGCATATTGACTCATCTGAGTCAGTCACTTCTGGCACTGATTTGGATGAGTCAAAAGGGTCCCCATGATCCCCCTCTGAGGATGTCTCCTTTGCGGACATCCTAGAAATCCTTAGACAGAGGGGTGATTGGAAGACCTCTAACCCTACTGAGGACGAGTCAGTGTACCTTGAGGCTTTTGGTTCCCAACCTTCCACCTCTTGGGTGACACCGCCATATGACCAACTGTTAGGGGTCATATCTCGGAAAGCTTGGACCTCTCTGGACACAATGGAGCCTATCTTGTGGAGGCCTAATAAGTTTATTACTGCTCCAGAAGACAAAATCTTTCTAACCAAGGGACTACCTGTGGATGCTATGATGGTAGCAGCAACCACAAAGAAGGAGTTATCTGAGACATCCTCAAATATCCAGTCTCCTAATAAAGAGTCTAGGACAATGGATAGGTTTGAAAAGCGTACTTTCTCTTCAGCGGCTTTTACCTTACAATTGCCGAACTACCTCTCCCATTTTACTAGGCTACAAAGGGATCTCCTAAAATAGTTGGGAGATGCCGTTCAGGGTTCAGTAACTTTGGGATCCGCTGTCAAGGTATTTTTGCAGCTCTCTACCCTTATCTCTATTGCTAACTCCTCCATGAGGCTGATTTTGTTACGCAGCTGATGGATCAAGCAGCCGCATCAGGAATATCTCTTAGGAGACATTCCTTGATGCGTCTATGCAATTTTATGGAGTCCTTCAAGTCTTTCTTTGCCAACATCCCCTTTGATGGTTCAACTCTTTTTGGACCTCAGGTAAAAGAGACTTTGACCAGGTGTGAGCAGGAAGGAAAAACCTTATCTGCTGTGAAAGTCTGTTTTTCCCTTCCTTCCAGACCCTATCCCAAGGGTCAAACAGGAGGGTAAATGTGGTTCCACAAATCCCAAAAAGGTTTCCCTCAAGCACATGGCCAACCCTCCCCTAGAGGCAGAGGGGGAGGTTATAATGGAAGGTGCCGCTCTCGCGGCAGAGGGGGTCCGCAACACCAGCGTGATAGAGATGCTTTCTCTGCTCGGCCCTTTCATCGCCCCTGAAGGGTTGCCCAACTGTCCATCTCTGGAGGCAGTCGGGGGTCGTATCTCACTGTACCCAAGCGCCTAGCTACAAATTCCTCAAGATCAATGGGTACAAAATAGAATTTCCAGAGGTTACCTCATTCCTTTTGTTTCCGATCCCCCTACAAATCGGTCTTTACCAGATGTACCACCTAATCAGATAGACCGTGCAACATTAGAAGTTATCTTGTTGCTCCAAAAAAGAGTCATCCAAGAAGTCTCCACAGTGCAAATAGGATCCGGAACTTAATCACAATTCCTTTTAGTTCCAAAAAAGACCAGAGACTGGAGATCAGTTCTAGATCTCAACAAGCTGAACAAGTCTGTAAAAAAATTGAAGTTCCTAATGATCACTCTGCAGTCAATTCTTCCATTTATAGGAAAAGACAGTTGGATGTGCTCCATCGATCATCAGGACCCGTACTACCATATCAAAATGGACAGGTGCTCCAGAAGACACCTACGCCTTCAGCTGGGAGACAGTCATTTTCAATTTTGAGCACTGCCCTTTGGCCTCACTACAGTCCCCAAAGTGTTCAAATGTATGGCGGTGGTCACAGCTCACCTGAGACTTCAGGGAATTCCGGGTGTTTCCATACTTAGACTACTGGCTCCTCACTGCTACCAAGCACCAACTAATCCGAGCCAGGGACTAGATTAGGAATTACAGTAAATCTAAAAAATCCACCTTATCTCCATCGCAGAATGTTGTCTTCTTAGATTCAGACCTAGACTCAACAACCATGACAGCAAAACTGACACCAGAAAGGACAGAATCGTTACACAACCAAGTCAGACTCTTGCTGACCAAAGACAAAGTACAAGCCAGAATAGTGCTTCATGTTCTAGGTACTATGGTGTCCACCATTCTTTTAGTTCCCCTAGCCCGTCTACACATGAGAGTGCTTCAGTGGCTACTATTTACCCAGTGGTCAATGCAGGATCTACCCTTGTCCCAGCAAATACTCATTATAAATTCTTCCAAGAAGGATCTAACATGGTGGTTACATACAGATCAGCTTTATCTAGGTCATCCCTTTGTTCTCCCTTAACAAAGTGCAGTCTTGACCACGGACGCTTCCCAGATTGGGGGGTGGCATTATCTGGGAATGACGGGCCAAGGTATCTGGCTGGATCACGAGAACCACTTCCACATAAATGTTCTGGAGAAGAAAGCAGTGCTATATGTGTTGCAAGCACTTCACAGTTCTCTTCCTACCAGGAAAATTGCAGTTCAATCAGACAAAGTGTCAGTAGTGTGGTACATAAGCAAGGGGGAACCAAGTCTTACCCACTTTGTCGAGAGGCACAAAGGGTATGGAAATGGGCAATGGACTCTCAGCGTTTTCTGGTAGCAACGCACATCCTGGGGAAGTACAATGTGATAGCAGACAAACTGAGTCAAGCAATTCTGATGCCTCATGAGTGGTCCCTGAAAGCAGAGGTTGCAGAAGAGATTTTCCGCAAATGGGGTCACCCTTGCTGTGATCTGTTTGCCATGTACATGAACGCCAAATGTAGCAACTATTTTGCCCTCATTCCCCATCCGGGGATGTCACCCAGGGATGCTCTGGTCCACAATTGGCCTCTGGTACTTCTTTACGCTTTTCCACCCTTTCCTCTCATACCCAAAGTGATTCAGAAAGCAAAACTGTTGGAGTACCCTGATCCTCATTACTCCTTACTGGCCTCGTCATGTCTTGCACCCCTTCCTGTGGCCTTCTCTCTTGGAGGAACCATGGATTCTGGAACCATCTCTGGACCTCCTGATTCAGCAATCGGGACAGTTCCATCCTACCATCCAGACCCTGAAATTGAGAGCATGGCTGCTCCAGTTCCAAGAATAGCCAGGTGTGTATCCCTTTCTCCTACTGTAAAACACATCCTTATTTCTTGTCACAAACCTTCCACCAGAAAATTATCCTCTTTTCCATTTGGGAGAAAAAACAAGGCATAGATACCTACTCAGCTCCCATAGAGTCTATTCTGTCCTTCCTCGCATCTATTTTTCAAGGAGGAGTGCAGCTGCTACCATTTGAGTTCAGTTGGCTGCCATCGCAAATTATCATTTTGGGAACATGGGAAATTATCATGTCCCACTCTTTATGTAAAACCTTTTTGAAAGGAGTCTTCCTTCTCAGACCTCCAATTAGGCAACCTCCGGAGCCCTGGGACTTAAACTTATTTCTGACCTCATTGATTTCTCCACCATTCAAACCAGCTTTTTCATCTGACTTGAAATTGTTGTCTTGGAAGACATTATTCTATAACATCTGCTAGGAGGGTTTCAGATTTACAAGCTCTGACCATTCGACCTCCATATATTATATTCCATAAGGACAGAGTTTCCCTAAGGAGTAATCCTTCTTTCCTTCCCAAGGTATGCTCAGAACATAATCTAAACATAACTATTGAATTACCAGTATTCTTCCCCAATTATGGTAACAAATCAGAATACAGACTGCATCAATTAGATGTCTATAGAATTCTCTGATTTTACCTGCACAGGACTAAAGATTTCAGGAAATCGGATCAGTTGTTTGTTTCCTTCTCAGAGAAAAACAAAGGCTTGCCTGTTTCCAAAGTAACTCTGTCTAAATGGCTTTCAGACTGCATTTCATTTGCTTGCAAAAGTGTTGTGAAACAACTACCTGCTAAGGTAAGAGGCCATTCATCTAGAGCAGTATCAGCCTCATATGCCTTCAAATCTAAACTTCCAATTGATACCATTTGTGCAGCAGCTACAAGGGCAAGACCTTATACCTTTGTCACTCATTATAAATTAGATTTGGCCTCCCGGGACAGGTCATCCTTTGGGTTCACTGTGCTAAAGAGTCTCTTTGATTGAGCCACCCAGGAAAAAGGTGCTGGGGACATTGTCCCATCCAGCAAGAATTACGGCGAGATAGGACTACATAACATAAAGAAGTTATGTATTTACCATAACGTTCCATGTTTGTAGTCCATCTCGCCTACATTCTTGCGTCCCACCCTCCTTCCCCCTTCCTGTATCCTGGAGGAACTGGTGGACTATCCATTATGCTGCCTGACCTTGCTTTAGTTGTCTGTCCATATGCCATGGATAGTAAAACAAAATCTTTTTTGTTTATATGTACATAGTTATTGATAGAATAATCACTATTATGTATTTAGTTACTTTCTTGCAAACAAGATCTGGGGAGTTGCCATGGTGCACCATGGGATAGGGGATATCCTTGAGCCAGTAAAAGCTCTCAAGCTTTAGGATCGGCCGAGTTGGAGCCGAGGTTCAGCTCCGAACCCATCCAGCAAGAATGTGGGTGAAATGGACTACAAACATGGAACGTTATGGTAAGTACATAATGTCTTTTTTTCATATGTTTTAAGGAATTATGTTATTGTATCTATAAATAGCTTCACTTGGGCATAGTGCATTTAGTCACTTTTGCTATTGATCTTAAATTATTTTACATACAGCACCTTTATACTGAAGCAAATTGCTGCTTGGAGTAGTTTCCTGGTTGTATGATCTACTGTTGCAATGACCTTTCCCAATGATGATGGTACATTTAAAGAAGTCAACTTTCTTGACAGTAAATATATAAGCAGTAGTCACAATAACAGTTACTCCCCCACCAGCTTCCCTTTACTTGTGGTGAGTTCATAATCCTTTTAACAAGAAAGCCTTGAAATTTTATTTCTCATGCTTTGCTGGTAATGCTACTTGTTACTGAACTCTCAGAACATTGTACTCTTCAAATTCTGAACGCTTTACTTTTATGTTTACTAATATTCTTCCACTGTACATTTTACATCATGCTGACACTTGCACCCACAGAGGCTTTGAAATCTCTTACTTAAATGTTATGGTGTGAAATTAAGTATGCTGCTTACAGGAATGTTATTTTGCATACTTTCAAGTCAGTATGACTCCATATATAAATTTGGTGAGTATAGTTTCTAATCATTTTTCCTTTATTCAGCTGCTTATACAAACATTGATGATGTTGAAACATTGTTTTATTCAACTTTGGGCATATGTGTGTCTGCATTATAGATAAACATTGAGTACTTCAAATGTTAGTATTATTTGGCTTTTCCATAAAAGAATGGTAAACTAAAGTAAGATATGTAGCTCAAAACATAGATAACACTATGTTTTAAGACTTTTACAAGGTTTAGCAAAAGTCTTGCCTTAAAACTATGAACCAATGAAAATAGAAGCTTTCCTGTCTCATTCGGAACATAAACTTTCCAAAAATAACCAATAGCATTCATTTATAAATGGGAATGTTTCCTTGCACAATTTTATGCAGAATTTATTAAGATTTTGAATCATTATCATAATGCTTTCAAAGATACAGTATCAGTACATAGAGAGATGCATGTATACATAAGAGGTATCAAGCATCACAATGCTTTCCATTGACATAAAGGAAAGATATATTGTAAGTTAATAATAAACCAAGTCTTCAACTTGATATCATGGAAGGATCCAAATAGCCTGGTATTATACCAGAAAATATTAGTAAACTACTGAGATTTATAGTTTGAAATAAGTAATGAAAAAACCCTCTCACTGCTGTTGAAAAACAGTAAGAGACCTTTCCACATAAACAGTGTTACTCTTCAAAGAGCTTAAAAGTTTCTCAAGGTTGCCATCATTGAACTTTATTCTATTCCTTATCTCCTGTCATTATATTTAACTTGTTCTTAAAGTTGTTAAAGCTTACTGCAGCTCTTAAGACATTGCTTGCCTGTTCCTTAAAAGGCCAAACAATATAAATTAGGAAATCTGCCTTGATATTTGCATGCACTGTGTCTCACGTCAGCAGTTTATCACGGGTTACTTCTAGAGTATACATAATGTATGAGGAAAAACACAATATAAAAACCCAACATCGCCAGCTGTTCATTATTTACCACCTTAGTCACCCTGAATAAAGGATAGTAAATGGAAAATGTACCCCAGATGTGTTGTAATAACCAGCAGAGCCAGCATTAGTTATCCTGCATGTGATATTTTTATATTTTTGTAATATTTTCATTTTACTCTCTGGATAAGAAATGCAAGCCTTGGCTCTAGATGATTGTCACTGTTGAAGTGGCACTCTGACCACATGAGAAAAAATAAAATGGGAAAAAGGGGTTATGGATGGATAGGTGGTTATGAAAAAGACAAGAAATTATAGTCAGTAATAGGTCTAACTCATGTCATATAAGTGAGCACTAACTGAACTACTTTCAAGATACAGTTGTGAGCAACCTGCACTGATTTATGTTTGAATTAAAGATCTTATCCACCAATGTACCCATACCTTTGTAATATTCTTCCTTAATGACTATGATGTCAGTTAACTCATAATGCATTTTACTGCACTTCTTGATACTGAATATGATGTGATCAGCACACAGCAGGTGCAATTTCCCAGTGTTTTTGTGTGAGATGTTCCCTGGCGCTGGTTACAACAGAACCTGTTTTTGTATTGTCAGCAAATTTAGTTTGCCAAGTGCTGAGAATTTGAAAAACAATTGGCCCCAAAACAGGTCCATGTGGTATACCACAACCAACTGTAAACTCTACAAGCATCTACAAAAGGATCTAGCAGCAAGTGGAATAATACAGGATATACTATCAGGATAATTTTCGGAGCTATGAGGCCATTATTAATGTTACATTATGGTATGGCATATGGAACACATTGGTTAAATAAAAAAAAATGTGTCATATACCTGTAGTACTTGATCTGGTGCCTCATTTACATTAGTAAAGCAAGGCTGGGAGAGGTTTCATAGTGTCACTAAAATAAGCATAAGTATTCTTAAGATGTTAAAAGTATTCTCTAAAAGACCAGCCACAATGAAAGTAATAGAAATATTTAGTAATAAATAATAAAATAGACAACATGACAATACTGAATATCTAGTTACAATAAATGCCAGAGTTTCAATCACAGGAGTTATAAAAAAATAACACAGTTGAATAGATTCTCACAGATGCAGAAAAACAATACTTAACTAATCTCACTATATTTTCCTGACTGACAAAACAAACAATTACTATTCCCTAGTTAAGTTACTTACTACAGCAAGGCAAGGTGAGTATTGAGTTGCTTATTACAATAAGGCAAGATGAGGTGTGAGTTTGTGTGAGATATCTGTGAGAGATCTTTCTTGTCAGGTTCTGAAGAACAAAGTGCTCCTGCGAGAGTTGTATCATATCTCTCACTAATATCTAGAAAATCAGTTCAAAGCTGGTTATAGAATGGCATCACATTTGGTTGCCAAACTGTGGTACAATACACACCCAGAACTTTGCCAATATTTTTTGCAACATCTAAAAGCTATAAAACAATTTTAAAAACTTCTACTATTCCAGGCTAGCAATTAATTCACCATTAAGGACAATATAATAAGATTCCTAGTCCTGGTTTTCCCAGACATGCATGTATATCTCTTTTCTGTCCTGCAGGACCCACTGTTGATGCATTTTTAACACAAGCAACTGTACAAATCAGTGTGATAGTCAAATGACATAAAATTCTTTACAAAACTCCAGCTAGCTATGCTGGCATATGTTACACATACACTGCACTGGTCTACTCTTCCTGACACAGACAGCACTACCTCATATCATCACACCTCTCCCCCCTTTGAAGACTCGAGCTAGTTTTTCAAGTGACCCTGGAAAAACATTGCTTGAGTGAAGTGGGCCTATCTGGGAACACATGAACCTATACCCTGGCTTGACAGCCCATCTGCATTGGCATTGCTGACACCACTACAGTGCTGCTGTGTTGTGTCATATGCCTGAAACCCTAGGCTCCACCTTAATAACTTGACATGTTACTGCCGTGCATGATGTAGCCATGTTAAGGGATTGTGGTCTGTAACCACAGTGAATTTCCTTCCATGCCGATAGAGTTAACGTTTCTGCAGTGTCCATACTATGACTAGACATTATTTTTGTACAGCTGCATGACATTCTTACCTGGGTTGAAGTCCATGGCTGAGTGCTCTTCTCCCATGGTTTGAAGCATCCACCTGCACAACAAATTATTTGCTGTAATCTGGACTGGCTAACACAGGGGGTCCTCCCAAAGCCCCTTTAAGTTTTGGAATGCCTGCTTGCAGGCTGGGGTCCACACTACCTTATCTTTCCTGCTTTTCCTCAGGTCTGTTATTACCAGATCTCCGTCAGACTCCTCTTGCCATCCACTGCAAATACTCAGCACCAGGGCCTCCCTGTCACGGTAAGGCTTCATCATGCTAGCATGGTACAGTTTGTGCCTCTGTCTTCTGCCTAGTAGGTTTACCATGTAATTAACAACATTGACATTTCTTACCACTTCAGAGGATCCCTCCCAAGCTGCCTGCAGCTTATTGTGTCTGAAAAGAATGAGCACCATAACCTGCTGTCCCACAGCACAAGACCATTAGTGGGTGATAGGGGGGTGGTCTTTTGCTTCTTCACTCCACAGTGCTTCCACAGACAAGCCAGTAGGTCTACTACTACCACAGGATACTTCTCTCCTGTGTGACTGGGGGGGGTTGGGGGTAGGTCCCAGCAATACAATACTACCCTCTGAACCTCTTCTTCAGTCACAGAAAAATATCAAAAAAGGAGCTGAGAAAAAAATGGAGTGCTATGTACATACAGGTAACAGCTTATAGTGACAGATTGCAACAGATTAAATACAAGAAATTATTAAGAGATCATCAAGATTTCGCTGGTTTCCAACGTGATAATCAAGTTCCAAATATGGCTCATACAGATATTGAAATTGAATCATCTATTCCTATAGATACTGTTTCTTACCAACAAGCCCTGAAAGAACCGAAAGAAATTTGAATTTTTAAGAGCTAAACCGGCGGCACACAGGTCAAGCTACTAGTAGTGGTTTTACCCTACCTGTACGACATCAATTCAGACCATTAAACACATTAGTGTTTAACTTTGCCATATCTCTATTGAATGAGGTCTTTCATTCATTCCATCACAAAGTAATATGATCTTTTGATGGTAGGCAGATCGATAGTGATCTTTATAGTATCTTTTAATTGATTTTTCGAAAATACCCTCATTTTAAGGGTCTGCCTAAGATTCATAAAGAAACCATTCCTATACCTATACTGATCAATTATTGGATGATCTAGATAAATCTTATGATATATGGTATGTTACCCTTCTGCTGTTCTAGTTTTCGCTGGATGTTAAAAAGCCTGTTCACAGTAATCCCAAATGAATATGGAATATGTCTTCCTCAATCAAGTTCACTACTGAAACAGTCACAACAATTTGTTTGTAGCCTTTTTGGACCTAGTATTAAACAATAATGTTTACTGGGAATGTCTCATTTGTTTAATAGTAGTTTATATACTAATATCTAGGATGGGATGAGAAATGCAAATGATTTGGTCAGGGTCAGCATTTAGAATCTATCTAATTCCTTATTTACAATGGAAACATCATCTATCATCTTACACTTCCTCCTCGACATTACAATAACTAAAAGTTCACAAGGTCTGATCTCAACTACTTTGTCACTATGTAGCTTGAATTGCTCTGATATGAATGATATGCATATGAGATTAATAACAAACACCTAGTTTTAGGTATAAGAACAAGTAGAAAAAAAAATTTCTGCTGCATTGATAAAGTTGGTAGTCCATTAAGTAGTAGTATAGACAAGAATTTTTTAGATTAAGTACATTTTCATGCAATAAATGCAACATGTGTAAAGTACATAGCTAGTGATGATCAGTTGTCCATCCCTCTATTAATTACAACCTATAGACTAAATTTTATGCCACTTGTGAAACCATTAATCTTGTTTATTTAGCAATTAAATCTGAATAATGCTTTAGAGTTATACAAGTGATAGGCCCTAACAAGAGAGGAGGAGACAGGATGAATTATTTAGAAACAGTGGAATTAAAATGGATTTGGAGACTGATGGCACATATTGAACCAGGTTTAAATCAATATATTAGTATTAAACCTATTTTAACTGCACGTGATTAACAACACAGTATAATATATTTAATACTGGTTTTTGAAATGATGAAATGTAGTATATATTTCTATTTTTATGTGTATATATATATATATATAAATATATTTGATAATATATGATTTACTTTTAAGAGGCTTTAGGTATTATTATTTATTATGTGTTAGATTAAAATTTGATAATATTGCTTCATGTCCTGAGGAACTGAATATATATGTATCTTTATTTCATTCACTTCTGCTTCTAAACTGCTACATCTCATTGTATTAGTTTTTAGCAAGCTTAATGATAAATATTATTTATGAATATTTGAACCATTGTTTGATGGGATGGATGATTTGGTAGCATAAAGCTACTCATTGTAATGAGTTGTATAAAACCTGAGGAGCGTGCCTTGGATGCGCATTTGCCATCGTATCTGCCCTCCATGGAGGACAGAGCCACCGCCCTCAGGGTATCTAGTAGCATAATCTACTACCACCAGGGCATTCTCACATGTCTGCAGGTACCTGTTATGGGCACTCAACTGCTGCTGTATTACTGCCCTCCCACCTCATCTCTCTCAGGTCCTCTCTGTATAGTAGTAAACCCTCCATCCAGTTTACAGACCCTTCCTTGGTGCCTCTTAGGGGTCCAAAAGTGAGAGTCTCTCTCAGCTCACCTTTGTGACCGCCTGTGTGCTACACCTCTGTGTCTGCAGCTCCACCTGCCACCGGAACATCAGGCACACAGGCAGCTGTGGCTCACTTTCAGTCTCACTGCTACAGGTTAGCTCCCTTCCTGAAGTACCCACTTCATCAGTCCCAGTCATTGTGAACCCTGGTCAAAGGTATTTAGAATGATGTCCTTCCTGGAAGGTGGGGCAGGTACTGTACCTTTTTCTACTCACTGCAGACTTAACAATGAATATAATCACAGGCTCTCTCAGCACTGGCCAGTTTTCCATTCTCTCAGATTCCCTAAGATACAATACAAATTCTGGTGATAGTTGGTTTCCCTCCTGTCCAACCCCAACTTGCTGCTGTGTGCTGTTATTCCTTCTTGCTGGCTCCCTCATTTTGTTTCCCACCTTGCTTTAGTGGACTGCCACCTACATGGCCTCTGGTTACTTATAAAAAAAAAAATCCTGGATCCTGGCCATGTACTAGTGGCTTCCTCTGTTACTGGTGGACTGGGTCTGAAGGGTTTGGTTGGGGATGCCAACGCCTTCTATATCCATGTGCAGCCTGGTATCCCCTTTTTGTGCAGTGGTGCTTACACTTGCCAATGCCAACCAGATTCTTATGCCCTCAGGCAGAGTGCTAAGAGCTTGTTCCCTCACCAACATGCCTGACAGCATTTCAAATGTGGTGATCTGACACCCACTCACCACCTATGAAAATATGTGCTTAACTCAGAAATGTAATCGTTAAAACAATCAGTATCAGGCATTTTAGAAACAGCAGTAACAGCTTTGCATTATTATATGCAAACACATCAGGATTGAGGCTTAGTAACAAACTTATAAACAGACTAACTACTGCATTCATACGTGTTAACACTCTGGCTGTTCTCTCAAAATTGCACTGCTGCCTGCAGGTTCCCTCACTTTGAAATGCTTCTTAAAGTTACAACACACGCTCTGTTCTACATCCTCCCTCTTTGAGAAATAAGTCGTGCACTGAAAATGACAACATTCATTGATATGCAGTTGTACAGAAATGATCCTTTGACATGCAATCACACAGAACTAAATACAAATAAAAGAATCATGCCCAGGTTGGTGTGTATTTTACACTACATCTAGAAATACAACCTGATCGTGTGACATAAAATTAGAACTGGTTCTAGCAACAGGGACTGTCTTTAATGATAGTTCAACTTCCCGGACATCATCAGGAATGGGAATAGGTACTGAGACATGTCCTTCAACAGGAACGTCATCTGGATTGCTCTGAGATCGAGCCTGTATCACAGGCACAATACTGTGATATCGATTCAGACACCAGAAGAAGATGCCTGTGATTTCTTCTGTATTTTATATCCTCAGATTCCATTAAGT
The DNA here is from genome assembly GCF_019279795.1 of Protopterus annectens. Classification (NCBI taxonomy): domain Eukaryota; kingdom Metazoa; phylum Chordata; order Ceratodontiformes; family Protopteridae; genus Protopterus; species Protopterus annectens. Next base: position 1,258,195,332 of record NC_056737.1, read on the forward strand.
AGGATCTTGGCTCGGCACATATATCTCTCACTTGACCAATTCGATCAAAACCTTTCTCCATTTGTATCCTCACTATCTCTCCTCCTTTCAATGGATGAAGAAATCTGCTCATTTTATCATAGCTGGACTTCTGGAATTAATGCTTTTTGAATAGTTGGGCTTTGATTGCTCTGGTGTTTTTAGCATTAGGCACCAACAAACTGGAACTGATAGGCAAGCTTGCTCCGTTTTGCCTAGATAGAAGTCTCTGAGCAGGTGACCCAAGTAAGTTGTCATGGGGTATATTTCTGAGATTAAGGAAAATCAAGAAATGATCAGTATTGTCATGCTTTGACCTCTCTAGTAATTGCTTTACACTTTGTACTGTACACTCAGCCAGGCTGTTTGACTGGGGTATTCCGGACTGCTAGTAATATGGATAAAGTCCCACTCTTTTGCAAATTTCTGAAATAATTGACTGGTAAACTGGGTACCGTTGTCAGAAATAACTTTATGTGGGCTACCATGGACTGAGAAATGATGTTTCAACTTAGTAATAGCAGTACTGAATGTTAGATTAGGTAGTAGATCGATCTCAAACCAGTTTGAATAAGAGTCTACCAACACTAAGTAATTCTGATTATTCCACTCAAATATGTCAGTGGCTACCTTTGACCAAGGTAGTTCAAGAATCTGGCTTAACTGAAGTGGAGCTTTTTGCAAACGCAGTTTAGTACTATTACATACTGAACGAGATGAAAGCATATTATCAATGTCTTTCGACAGAGAAGACCAAAATACTAGTTTTCTCACCCTTCTTTTAGTAGCTTCGGAACCTGGGTGGCCACGATGCAACATCTGAGTGTACTTATGTTGTAAGGAAGTAGGAATGACAACTTTAGGACCTTTGAAAATGATACCATCTTCCATCAACATCTCATCTCTGTAAGAAAAATAGGGTTGCACTTCTGTTGGTACACAAGATTGTTTGGACAGCCATCCAACACTGATGAAGTGGTTGAGCTTTTGCAAAACTGGATCAGTCTTTGTATGATTTCTTAGCTCATCTAGTGTGGTAGAAAAATTACACACCTCCATGATATCGAAGTCAAAATTATCTGCATCAAGCTTTTCTGTGGTATTTCTGGGTGAACTGTATAGACCATTTTGAAGTTGTACTTTTGTAATCTGAGCATCAGTCTTTGTAGTCTTCCTGGAGCTGTATGCAGAGGCTTCTTTAAAATAGTGACTAGAGGTTGATGACCAGTCCCAATCTAGATAGCTCGGCCATAAATATAATCATGGAACTTCGAACATGAAACCCAATTGCCAAAAGTTCCTTCTCAATTTGACCATACTGCATCTCAGTTTGGATAAGAGTTATTGATGTATAGGCTACTGGTGTGCCCTCTTGAAGAATAACTGCACCAAGACCGAACTTTGAAGCATCACAGGAAAGAATTACTGGTTTATGGACATTATAGTATCTGAATGTAGGTGGACTGGCAATTTTTTGTTTAAGGTCATCAAATGGTGTCTGGTGTTGTTTTAACCATGACCAGGTAACATTTTTGCATGTCAGCTCTCTTAAAGGTGCTCATAATTCACTGAAGTGTGGTATAAACTTGCCCAAATAGTTAACCATGCCAAGGAAATGATGTAAGGGTTGGATATTTTCTGGAGCTGACATCTCAAGAATGGCTGTTTGGAAGGATCTGATCATAAGCCTGTACTGTTAAATAAATGACATTCATAAGTAAGTTTTGGTAGCCTGAATTTACATTTCAAAGGATTGAGCTTTAGGTTCACTTCACACGCTCTGTCCAGAACTTTTCTGAGGTTTCTGTCATGCTCTCCTTCACCATTGCCTCCAACTAGTAAATCATCCACCTTAAACATACCTTCTGTATTCAGTCTCTCAACAACACTCCCATAGATGTAGAATCCAGCACAAAACTTTTAGATGTCATCGTAGATGATCAACTTAAGTTCTACTTACATCTCAATAACTGTATTCAGAAGACTCGCTTAAAAGCTTAAAACTTGACCTCCTGTATAGAAATAAAAAAATTTCTAATCCAAAAAAGAGCGAAAGGCACCAAACCAAACTAGTAAATAGAAAATAGGTACCAACCCATGATGAAACAATGAAGCCACAGATGAAAAGGCCTCATCCGCATTTTGATCTATGGCTTCATTGTTTCATTGTGGGTTGGTACCAATTTTTTAAATAAAAAAATGTCTCATTAACAAAGCAATTATCTCTTATACTTTCCTCCTACCAAGTTTACTGTATAGCTCACAAATCCTGACAAACCTCAACTCCTCCCTTCTTACTAAACTAGAATCAGTATATAATAAAGTAGCTAGATTTGCAACAAACCACACATATATAAATCCCATCACTGCCTTTCACTAAAATACTTAAACTGTCTAGAATTACCACATGAGATTCTCCTCTCTCAGCTCCTAATTATTCACTCTATTCTATACCAGTCTTTCTACTGCCCCAGCTTATTTCCTCTTATTTCTCATTACTCTCCCATCAGATCTCTACGTAGCTCAGAACAAGATCATCTTCAACTCTATGAACCCAAGACCAAAATGGGCTGCAGCCTCTATAGTGACCAACCTACCATTTCTTGGAATAGGCTTCCATTAGAAATTAGATCCCTCAATAAACTTAATTCAAAGCAGCCACCAAGGAATACTTAGAAAGACACTAGCTCTGTTCTTGCATTCACCCGTCTTAACTTTCCTATTATGCTTAGCTATTTCTCTTCTACTTAAATACCTTTTAGCCACTTATTTCCTTCTTTTCCTCCTCTTACACTTGCCATCTCTTACCATGAACAGTAACCTCCAAATTTTATTTTACTAAAAATAAGAATCTCTCATCCATATTACACTAACAGTAAACACCAGAGAATTCTTCTCCTTATTGCTTCATAGACTATATTGTATTTCTTTGTTTTACTGACATATATATTGACTTGCACTGCAAATATTTTTTTTTTTGCTTTTATATTCTCAATGTAATGCTTCTTGCTTTTTAATGGTTATTTTCATTGTAATGTCTTTTTGTGGAACTTTTCTCCCCAGGTGTCCCCTGAAAAAGGGCTGCTATGCCTCAGTCTGGCATTCCCGGTCAACAAATGTAAAATAAAATAAATAAATAAAATTATAGCACACTGATAACCTGAAAATATTTTCTCCATTGCATGCTGAAAGACTTCACTGGCAGAATTTTATTCTAGAAGGCATTCTGAGAAATCTATATGTACCAAATGGGGTACTGAATGTAGTCAGTAGTGAAGATTTGAGATCAAGTATTATCTGCCAAAATGAACTCTGCATTTAATAAAAAAAAAGTGGCATTTGCCATGAGGGTAGCAACCTCCTCGGCTGTATGCCTCTTTAATGCTTTAAGTCTCTTGGGTCAATACATATTCTGATTTCATCTGAGCTTTTCTTATGAGCAACTACCATGGAAGATACCCATTCATTTGGTTCTGTGACTGGGCAAATCGCACCTTGTTGCACAATTTTATCTATCTGGACCTTAACTTTGTGCTGCATAGCTATCGGAACTTTTTTCACTGGTCTGACCTCTTCTTCTAACTTCATGGAATACACAACTGGAAGTTTGCCTAGCTTGCCTTTGAAAATATCAGCATACTCTGAGAAAATAGCATTGGTGAAACTGGAACTAGGACATGTGCTTACATGATGGACTTCTTTGGTGAAAGGAAGCAGTTTCATTTTTAAACTGTCTCTGAGCCTTAATAATGACTGCACAGGTCTTCTGACTACATAAAATGATAACCTGTAATTGTTCATAATTGAATAGCATGAAAGCACTGAGCCTTCAGTTTGAATGTCTTCACCTCCATAAGCAACAAGCGTCATACAGTTGGCCAAATTAAGTTGTTCACCAGCTATTACTGTAGCAAATGTTCCTGCTGACATAACATTGCACTTTGAATCAGTGTCTATTTTGAGCTCCACAGGTTTACCATTGATCGGGACAGTACAAAACACCTTGTTCTTTGCCAACAAATCTACTGCGTTAACCTTTTCACCAACCACTGATACAAGCTTTCTGTATGATCAACTTGCTTTTTTGAGTGACCTTTCTTAATAAATGATTGAGGTTTGCTTGATTTACAAAGCTTTTGACAGCGGTTCTATTTTTTAGACTTGTGGCGTTGCTGTCCAAATTCTAAACACTTCTCTCTTTTAGACTTATCATTAGCACCACAATTACAACAGTTAACAATAAGACTTGTCTTAGGTTTTGCTGATTCACCCCTGTGCTGCAGTGAGCATGTCTGTTTTACTGAGCTAGTCTTAGAACTTGCTGGAAAGTTATGGGTTCTACTTGGAATGGATGCCTGCTGTGTAAGTGAAGCGGTGAGGCATATGTTAGGGTAGCTATGAACCATGGGTATACATATAAATGAAGCAGAACACCAATAGTGTAGTCGTTAGAGCATCCGCCTAACATAAATGCATTCCCGGTTCAAGTATGACTATAGCACATATCACTTTCTTGTGTAATGAATGCCTCTGTGCTGTAAAGCCAACATTTAAACACGTAAAGGTGAACGTGTGTTTCACATGGGGACGTTAACCGGATTCCATCAATTAAACTGGAACTGTCATAATGAATAAGGCACACCTAAGCAAAAAGAAGTGGCAGTAAACATATGTAACTCACAGTAAGGATATGCAAGTGCGCCTGCGCATGTGTAAGCAGCTCCCAGCAGAAGAAATGTATGTTGTTTTGTTCAGATGTAACTTATATATGTATATATAGCTATATAGATGTGTGTATAGATATATATCCACAGACATAAAATAAAGAAATACATGAAAAGAAAAAACAATTAAATATATATATATATATATATATATATATATATATATATATATATATATATAGAATGAACGCCAAAAGGAGAAAGCATACACATGGGTTTTGAAGGGAATTTAGAGCAACTAAGGTATTATACAGTGCTTGCAGCGTGTGTCAGATAAAAACTGCCCAAGTGTGAGCAGAGCACCGCTATTCACACCAGAGGCAGGGTTATACCAGTGGGCATAATATCGTTGAACTGCTACGTTAACATTACACACAGACGGAATGTAGTTCATGTTGTGACCACCTACACTTGTAACCCGCAAATGGCCGTAATCCATAACACCAGGAAAGGCATGTATGTGCAAACAATACACGGGCGGTACAAAATGTGTGTAGGGCCCCTAACGCTCTGGAGAGGGCAATGTGTAAAGGTGTGTCATGGCTGTGATATCATGTGGATAATGGCTGTTACGCATGGAAACTCAACACGGGTGGGTTGGAGGAACTATGGCTGTGCCATTATGGATACAGGAGTGCCAGGGTTGGTTGCGCCGGTTCCAATGGAGCAGCCTGTGTAGGTCAGCTAATACGTAGGTGCGATTCTCAGCTAGAGCGTCTTCTGCGTGGAGACATGCGTGAATGGGCATACCGTCATTGGATGTTGTGCATCAGGGCTGGCAACTATGCACGTAAAAGTCTATCAGCCAATCAGTAGTGGACCGGAGTTCCGCTGTGGCAACCCCTAACCAGGAAAAGCCGAAAGACACAACAACATGCAGACATCAATATGTTGACGTACATTCTCTGTAACACATGCACTCCATTTATTGACATAAATAATATGAATGTGCACAGACACAAATACAGTAGCAGGCATACTAGGCTGTGTAGACGAGGAATAGGTCAAATGACACTGTATCACATCACACTTATCAGCGGTACTCCATACATGAACAAAGTGCGGCATCTGTCCGCTGTATAACATGCTATATACCGATTACAAGTTAACCTGAGTGAAGTGTCGTTGTCATAATGACTAAGGCAATAGTATGCTGTTGAAGCAGATATAAAACCCAATACGCATGTGTAAGTGTGTTTGTACAGGAAATGAATTGGTCAACGAACACACAGATTTGTATATATATATATATATATATATATATATATATATATATATATATATATATATACAGATATGTACATGCATACATACACACACATATACAAATATATATATATATATATATATATATATATATATATATATATATATATATATATATATACACACACACATTTATTGATATATACACAAATTAAATATATATATGTCATAGTAGATATACACATGTACATAACTAGTTTACTATACAGCAAGCAATTACGGGTAACATATGTTCAGACTGGGCATATGTTACTGGGAGGTCCAATAAACAAACGTTTACCCCCCACACCGCACAGCTAGGCCAGTCAGACATACAGACATGCAATAAAGGTAAATACACCACTGCTTTCCAAACCACCAGCAGGAAAGTACCAGTGGGAGAGATCTGCAAGGTCTACACTTTAAACATGGATAACGGGGTCCCTTGCAGGACACCAAAAATTCACTATACAAGCAGCCTATGGTCATTGAGGCAAGCAGGATGTAGCTGTACACGGAACAGTAGGTTGTGCAAGTGTGATAACACATGGGTTGACAAGACGTACGACGTGTCCCGAGATGGGGAGAGTGGGCAGTGTGTAGGGGTGTGTTCATACACCAGCTGCGCTCACAGTAAGTATGAGTCATGAGTGCTGTAGAGGGGTGTCAGGTAGGTGAATCATGGGTATGCAATAATGGGCCTAAGTGTGCAGGTGTCGGTTGGCAGAGATGTAGTAGGCACGCCCAGCAGAAGTAATTAATATTCCTATGTGGGCATTGCTGACGCTCATAACTCCCAAACATGAAGAGCATATCTACTGGATAGTCCGTAAGCCATTTGGGGAACACACAGGGATTATATCAGTGCCCTGTACCCAATGATCATGGACGTCCGTGATTAAGAATCAGAATCCAACACAGTCCTAACTAAACCCCGCCAGAACTAGTGATATTAGGTCAACAGATGGCGGAATAGACGTAATGCCCGACAGCATATCTCTCTCTCTCTCTATATATATATATATATATATATATATATATATATATATATATATATATATATATATATATACATACACATATATACATACATATACAGACACAGAAATATAAATATAATATTATATATATATATATATATATATATATATGTTACTGTAGATATACAGACCAGGCATATGCTACTGGGAGGTCCAATAAACAAACGTGGCCCTCCCACACTGCCCAGCTAGGCCAGTCAGACATACAGACACGCAATAAAGGTGAATACACCGCTGCTTTCAAAAACACCAGCAGGAAAGTACCAGTGTGAGAGATCTGCAAGGTCTACACTTTAAACATGGATAACGGAGTCCCTTGCGGGACACCAGTAAGTCACTTTACATATGAACCCGTGGTAATCGATGCGGTCAGGATGTAGCTGTACACGGAACAGTAGGTTGTGCAAGTCTGATAACACATGGTTTGACAGAATGTACGACGTGTCCCGCGACAGGGAGTGTGTGCAGTGTGTAGGGGTGTGTTCATACTCCAGCTGCGCTCACAGTAAGTATGAGTCATGAGTGCTGTAGAGGGGTGTCAGGTAGGGGAATCATGGGTATGCAATAATGGGCATAAGTGTACAGGTGTTGGTTGGCAGAGCTGTATAAGCACGCCCCATGGAAGTAATTAATATTCCTATGTGGGCATAGCAGACGCCTATACCTCCCAATCCTGAAGAGCACATCTACTGGATAGTCCGTAAACCATTGGGGGAACACATAAGGACTATATCAGTGCCTTGTACCCGATTAGCATGGACATCCATGATTACGAATCAGAATGTAACACAGTCCTAACTAAACACTTCCAGAACTAGTACGTTTAGGTGGACAAGTGGCGGAATACATGTAATGATTAATGAATACAAGTATGAGTCATGAACAGCATGTACCTCGACAAATGTGAATGAATACATATGCCCTGTGACTGTCAATGTGTCAGGTTAATAGAACCAATCATCTAAATGTGTCCCTCAGGGTGTTATGCAGTGTCCCTGATACAGTGTTCATTCTCCCCCATTCGTATGTGAGGTCTGCTAGTAATGGAAAGCGCATATTCCGCCGATCACCTTAGGTAGATGATAGCATAATAGTGTGGGGTTACCATCTGTCTACCTTTGTGAGGGACACTCTACTCTTGGCAGTTGTGTCCTGAAAAATGAATGTTACGGCACATGGTCTATGATATCGGGAAAAGAGTTCATATATTGTGTGTAGTGGTGTCATAAAATGATATTGTTGTATCTGAAACAGGTACCTGTTATAGGAAACACTATTAGCAACTATAATGCTACAAGAATAACCTTAACGTATGCAAACCAGTGAAGTAGTCAGTATACTACTGGCTGTGGGTATGTGTTGCCTTGCCAAATGTGACAGCTCTACATATAGGTCCTATAGGGCTGCCACCTTTCCAAATGGCCAAAGTGGGAGCTGCTCTGTAGAAATGTCAGACGTACCAGGTCAGAACATACCTACAGCCATGCATAGTACAGACATATACATAGTCACACAAATCAAAGCCTAGTCTAGCAGCAGTCAAGTTGCTTATGCTACTTCGTCGCACAAATCAAAGCTTAGTCTAGCAGCAGTCAAGTTGCTTATGCTACTTCACATAACATATCGATGTGTCATGTATACAATAACCATTACATGCAACTATTACAGACACGTAGAATATAATATTGTCCTGTAATCAGGACATTAGCTATGGCTAGAGTATTGTCGCATGACACATATGCCTAATGAGGGACTGTCCCATGCAAAGTGGGAAAGGTGTTACGCCTAGAATGTGGACAGTCTAAAAGGTGGAAATCCTACAATAGGTATGCGGTAGCATGACCCGGCCTAGAGATGCGTTTCCCAAAACACATTTACATGTCAGCATTGCAGAGTATCGGTTCCCATGTATCAGCCAGATGGGAGCAGATTGTATGAGGAAGACGCATATCATATGATTACGTCACTGGACAGGCCGCCAAGTCCGTACAGTCGAACGCCTGCCGTCGCCTAATGTTTAGCCATACCCGATACTGTAATCATGTAGTCCGATGTAATAGGCGTCACAAGGGATCGCGCCCACCCAGCGTGAGTGACAAATGGAAACTCCAATGTCGGTGCAAGTGAGTGAACGAGCGGGTGTGCGCGTGTTTGTCTACCAGTATGCGAGTATTGCACTGTTAAAGAAATGTGGAGTCTAAACAAGTATAAGGAGCTGTAACCAGAGGTCAGCAGTGCTTAACAACGCGCAAACGCACGCACAACCGCTCCCACCTGTTGGAATGTGCCTTACCCACTTCGTATCCAAAGGCGTCGTTCTGGACGAAAACAAAGAACCATCCTTTGCACGTATTGGTAGCAATACCCTACGCACACATTCATGTGAATTGCCAATACACCATGGCATATATACAGACAATAGACAGTACCACACACATACCATACAGCACAGTCATCCAAGAGTATAGCAAGGTACTGGCAGATATGTCCGGACCACTGGTGTTTGTAGACCTGGCCGTTCTGTGTTTCAGTGTGTGAGCATGCCCAGTATGACTGTTACTCATGTTGTCGACTGACATTACCGTCATACCGTCATGTGTTTGAGCATGCCCAGTATGGTCAACTGGATCGTATGTGTCACATGTCCATATAGTCAGTACTGTGGTGCCGACCCCTGCGTTGTACATGGACAGGTGGCATGCTGTATCTGCAGGGTAGCCAACAGTCATGTGGCATTGACTGTTGCTACATTTCTGCACAGCATGGGGGGACATTCAGCTGCATCCACAGTCCTACACAGCACCGGGGGTGGCGCACTTGACTCTCACGTGTATGTTGGAAGGGGGGCACAGCTGACAGTTGTACACATTTGCGACTACTGTACTTGTATGCCAGGTACTCCATTTCAGTGTGTGGACCTACCTAAATTGCTGGTTGGAGGCATACCAGTGTACGTCAGATCCTAGCTTGAATTACCAGCATAGTGGTTTCAGACGTCCTAGCCTTCACAACCTGCATCCAACTGCCTGGCCTGCTGTAGTCTGTGTGTGTGTTTGTGGGGGTTGGGGTCATCCATTGGGCATCTCCAGAGGCCATTGTATAGCATTTCTCTGTAGTGGTCTATACCTGTCCAGCTGTATGAGACTTTTGTGGGCTGTATGGACAGACATGATGTTCAGCCCATAACCTGCAGTGGGTTAGGACACCCTGTGTACTACTGGCTACTGTTGTGACCCCAGTTTGTGCTACAGATGTCATGGTGCCACTATGGATGTGCACTGTCTGCTGCCCTAACAGTCGACCACCAAATTCCCTTGTATGCTCACATCCATACCATAGCTACAGGTAAATACACATTCTAATACAACTGCCAATTGGTAGGTTGATTGACTTACCTTGGGGGTGTTCCAGAGTTGAGGATGGTGCTGGAGGGCTGCCTATGTCGGATGCACACAGTGCACTTCCTGTACATGGCTGAGCACAGGTAGTGTCATGTTTGGCATCCCTTGTACTGTCTGTACGAGTCAGAGAGGGTGAAATTCCCTGGGTACCTACTGTGTCAGTGCATATGCCATGTGTTGCCTCCTTGCCAAGGGCAGGTCATACTGTGCATGCCTCCTTTCGCCGACTGGGTCCAGCTCAGGTATTTCCTCCTCCAAGTCACACTGTGCCTGTACAGGCCTTGGCATTGGTGGGGGGGCTGTGTGGCCCTGCCCCATGCTGTTCCTGCTGCAACTGTTAGCGCAGGATCAGATTGTGTAGCATAGCACATACCATAACAATTTGTGTGCATGTAGCTGGTGAATACTGCAAGGCTCCATCGGATGTGTCCAGACACCAGAACTGTGACCTCAGCATCCCAAACACACGCTCAATTATATGTCTTGCCTGTGCGTGTGTCTCAGTATGGTGTAGTTGATCAGGGGTGTGTGTGCATTGCTGATGGGTGTCATCAGCCACGACTCCAGTGGTTACCCAGCATTCCCCACTATGTGACTGTAGGGGATGTCCATATTGCCAAAGGTGTGGTACAGCTGCGTCAGATGCCATATATTGCAATTGTCATAGCTTCCAGGGCAGACAGCACACACATTCAGTTTAATGCCCTGTCCATCGCATACGGCCTAACTGTTGGAGGGTATGCCCCTGCAGTGACTGTAGGCCCTACCCCACTCACCGGGTGGTGCTTTGATTTGTACGTGCGTGCAGGCTATAGCACCCAGTACCCCAGGGTAGTCTGCCATTTGGTGGGAGAGATGCATATTGCTGGCCAACAAAGCACGTGTGTTGAGGACATGTAAGTGTTCACTGGCATGTGGTGACATGGTGTCTGTGAACTGGTGCAATACTCTGGATGCAGATGCCTGTGAGATCCCCATGATATCGCCAGTTGTGCATTGGGAGGTACCTGTGGCTAGTATACCTAGACCAACACATACCTTGGTATCCACTGGGATGGGTTTCCCTCGGCCTGTTTGATGTGTCAGGTGTGGCCGGCAGCTGGAAACACACACATACACACACACACACACATACTTGGCAGGGCTGGGATTAGAACATACACCTAACTACCTTATCACACTACAGCATTACGCAGTTACAGAATGCGCTTCCGAGATTACTGGAATACAGCACTCCCAGAGGCATACTTCTAGGTGGGTGACATCATCAGCAAAGGCAAAGACGCCAATAGGGACTGTATGGAGAGTGAGCAGTCTAAAAGCATTACTCTGTCCCCAGGCAGCTGGAAATACACACACACACACACACACACACACACACACACACACACACACTTGGCAGGGCTGGGATTTGAACATAGACCTAACTACCTTATCACACTACAGCATTACGCAGTTACAGAACGCGCTACCGAGATCACTGGAACACAGCACTCCCAGAGGCATAATTCTAGGTGGGTGACATCATCAGCAAAGGCAAAGACGCCGATAGAGAATGTATGGAGAGTGAGCAGTCTAAAAGCATTACTCTGTCCCCAGGCAGCTGGAAACACACACACTTGCCAGGGCTGGGATTTGAACATAGACCTAACTACCTTATCACACTACAGCATTACGCAGTTACAGAACGCGCTACTGAGATTACTGGAATGCAGCACTCCCAGAGGCATACTTCTAGGTGGGTGACATCATCAGCAAAGGCAAAGACACCGATAGGGATTGTATGGAGTGTGAGCAGTCTAAAAGCATATTACTGTCCCAAGGCAGACAGAGATAAACACGGCAGTGGTGTGAGCAGGACAACTGCCTATCTAGGGAGCACTATTACAACACTACATAGATACGAGACGCGCCACAGACAGTACACCTTTCTAGACAGTCAACCAGTGTGTTCAATGTAGGAATCCATCCTGACGTGGGGTATGGACATCTGTTGCCTGGATGACCACTATCGCTATACAGGATTACAATGGTCATGCCCGTACACAGAGGCACATAACCGACACAAGGTGTCACTGGGCATGCTCACACACTTAGTAGCACACGTCCGTTTGGAATGTACTATGTGTCCATCTACACAACGGCGTACTGGGCATGCTCACACACTTAGTAGTAGCGAAGGGCTGTCTTGTATGCACACTGATTCTAAACACGGAAGGGCACAGTGTGTCGATAGTCAACATTGTTAGCATGAACGCTGCACTACATATATCTGACACTGGTCTTCAGTGCTAGATGTGTAGCGTTCGTAATCACAGCTGACAATCCAGATCCAACAATGGGGAATACGGACATCTCTGCAGTGAGGAACACCTGGCATATGGCACAGTTGTGCACAATAGCACTACCACCATATACCTCAGATACAGACATGTGGGCCATAAGACCGTTATGGACCGCTCCAGGTGTTAGTGTCCCCATGTACATGAAGGCCACTCACATGTACTGACCAGTACACACTCAAGAGCCATCACAGATGTGTCAGGTGCAGATCACAGTGGTAAATGCCGCATTGTACTGTGTTGCCCTCAGACATTACCATGTCCCTGGACCAGCAACACACATCCATACATTAGTACAACATCATGTTACTCATGACCAGTGGACTGTACATAGCTCTGCAGCAACTGTGCAGACTACACATGTACTGACAGGGTTCCATCATGTGTTATGCAATGCATTGATACCACTGTTCATAACCATGTCGGCTCTACACATAACAGGGGCCCTGGGTCTTATACAACTGTAACAGATAACTGTTGCTGTAGACCAAAAAACACACTCATGTTTGGATATGACATACATTGCCGTGGATATGTACATGGCCCACACACACACACACACACACACACACACACACACACACACACACACACACACAACGCATATGTACATAGCATAGCTTTTGCTGTCCTCCGTGCAGACAAGTGGCTACAGCAAGCACACGCATGCACATGGAAGGTAGGTCCATGGCTGTTGAATGCTAACAGTACATAAGGTAGCAATGTTGACTGAGGTAACATTCCCTCTGTACTAGTTACCCATGACAACTATCATATCATACAACAGTCCATGTGCCATGTATGTCATCACACATGTCCACCAATTGCAATGCATACAAACATGGCTACATGACAAGAATGTCGGACCAACACACATGTACAAGTAGTGGTGTGCATTCAGCTACCATGCATGTGCAGTAGCTGATGTATGCAGTTCATCTGTGTCTAACTACAACATGCAGTTGCAATGCAGCCCCATCATTGACACCTGTATATGGTGAAATACTGACAGTACGGTGGGATGTACATCAGGTATGGATGGATGTGTGTACATAAAGTGGTGGTCCACCTTTGCAGATGGATGTTTGCTGAAGACAGCTCACAGGTGTGTCACAAGCCGTCCTACCATAACATGTGCAAACAGTAGGCTATGTTACTATTACTTGAAGGTGAAGACATACAACCTACACAGCGGTCAGGGTGTCACTGACTGTAAATCACTTGACACCTGTAACACTTACGTCCTCCCATGTGCATATAGCAGCACAGTTGCCGAAGGTAGCGTCGGTACACATAATGCGGATAGTACTGCTGCATGTCTGTCAGACGTATCATCATATAGCAGGTGTTTGATTCACAGTACTGCCATGTGTGTTTGCTTGTGTGACCATATATGCCACGTATGGTGGGGAATACATCCCAATTGTTACACACCCCTGTACACTGTTGTAGAGATCTGTACATACTGCAGTGTAGAAAGCAAGACGTAGGCAGGGGTGGTGTGTGTATCACACACATGTTAGCTATCTGTATGTGAATGACATTTGTGAACTCCACAGTGTGTGTGTATGTATGTATGGCTGTCTGGTGCATGGAGTGAGAGTGTATGCTACCATACAGAACCAATAGCATCCCTAACGTTTCATGGTGATGCAATCTACTACCCTGTTGATGCCGTCGGTCTCAGGCATTACTGCCTACCTGTACTTGTTCATTCTCTGTGTCGTGTCATGTGGGTGGCCAGTACTGTGAAGGTGATTACCACATAGGCAGGGGTCCTCACCTCAACACTATCAAGTGTGCGTTATAGTGTTGTTGACCCCGTGAGTGTGGGCGTGTTACTGTGTGTGTCTGTGTATGTCTGTGATTGTTCTCATCCTGTAATGTGAAAGTGTATTACTGCTACACAGTGAGGCCTCATGCTATCAACTGGCATCTACCCTTGACATCAGCCAGACCGCTGTGTAAACCCCTGCACCATGTCACTGTACCTGTGATGTGACCTGGTATGGATGTCACATCTCTAGCCACTGTAGCCTAGTACACAGCTCAAATGCTTCTGGATCAGTAGATGTGTGGACATCTGTGGAATGTTAGCCTTTCTAACAGTGAGGTTGAGGCTACGTATAGCATGCTGGTATTGCCATACATGCCTGTGAGTACTCCACATTTACACATGGGAAACTACAAACACTGGTACTTATTGGCACATGCAATTAGACCTTGAGGGAAGCAGGGCATCATTACCAACATGCTGTTACTGTTGTTACCAAGACACATACTGTGAACATACAACAATGCATTCTAACTGCAAACAGTGTTACGTAATCGCACATGCAACTAGACCTTAAGGAGGGAAGCAGGGCATAATTACCAACATGCTGTTACTGTTGTTACCAAGACACACATATAACAATGCATTCTAAACCTGTACTACATGGTATGTCTGCTGCATGTCAACAGTACACAACAAATGTAATATACACTTATCTCACTATTCTGTTCACCCTGTGCATCAGACCATGTGAGCATGTCCCTGCACCGATGGTGTGGATGACAGGGATGCGGCACAGGCATCATCATATGCACAGGGTGATGATGTTTGCCAAGCGCATAGGCTGCACCAGTGGATGACATCATGTGTGTGTGGGTTAGGGCCGGTGATCTAATTGGACATGTGTGGTTGTTATGCATGTGGGTGTTGCCGTCCCTACAGATATTTCTGCTGTGTGCGTGCATGTGTGCACACAGTTCTGCCATGTGTCCAGCCTACACAGGGGTATTATTGACAGCTCCAGATTGTACAGACCAGGATGTACAGCTCACTGTGTCCGGCCATGACCACGTGACCTGTGCCTGTCAGGGGTTGCACGGGCACTACCAGGCAGAGGTACAGATTGGCTACTGTCCGATGACACATGTCCACTGGAACTGTGTCCCCACTGGGAACGTCCAGGGCCACGTCCACGTAGCCTGCTGTGTCCTGGTGTGGACAGCGCAGCACCAGCTGCACTACTACTGCTACCGGCACTATGGGAGCGGGCATGTAAGGTATCTCGTTCACGTAGACCTGCACCAGGTGGTGTAGCTGGCCTACTTCCACGTGGCCTATGCCTCACTCCTACCAGATGTTCCAGCACAGACAGCTCACGCTCGCAGATTGCCATGCCATGGTCAAGGATTCCAACCATGTCACCCAATCACCTGTCCAAAACGTCAGCAATCTGCTGTTGAGCATTTGCCAATGCCTGGATGTTGTCATTTAAAGAACGGATAGCAGCCCTCTGAAGCCTCTGCCCTTCTCTGTTCTGCCATTCAGCACGTGCCTGTGCCGCCATTACAGTCTGAAACATGCGTCTGGTGACACCAGCTGCTGCGCTCTGTCCTGCAGGTGCATGTCTGCCAGAGGTCCTCTTATGAGCAGCACTGGCCACATGCCTGTGTGGCACATCTGCAGTCATTTCACTGACACCATGGTGTGAAGACACACCTTCTGTAGCCACCACACGTTCCTGTTCCAAGCTAACACACGCTGACTGTCCTTCCTCTATGGCCACTGATGATGGGGTATGTATTGGCATGAGAACTGTGTGCGGGGAAGAGGGGGGTGTAGCTGGGATGGCAACCATTGGCACAGATTCAGCCCCTGACAACCCTGCCTGTACCTCAAGCATATGTTCATAACTGCTAGAGTCTGTGGGGACACTAACATCAGATGGACCGCAGGAGGGTAACGCACCTACATCACCTGTGAATGCAAACAAAGACTCTTACATTACAATAGAGACACACACACACACACAGACACAGACACACACACACACACACACACACAGACAGAGACACACAGACACAGAGACAGACCATGCATGTGATTTGACAGAAGGCATGCAGCATGCATGTGATATAGCAGAAGGCATGCAGTTCAGACATTAATAGTGGTAGTTAGCATGCATCCCTGGGTTGCAGACAACAGCAAGCAGGTATCATATCAGAACCCATGCATTTCACACAATCATGGTAGTAAGCATGCATCCCTGTGATACACCATGTGGACCAGCACAGGTTAACAGTACACATGGCTGATGTGACCTTGACATTAACATGTAGTATGACATGTAATCTGCTGACGTGTGCATTGACATGCATACATGTTTGACACAATGGTGTCCTGACACATGTACAGCGGTGTAATGGGTATCACATTGCAATGTTGTCTGTATGCCCTACAGATAGAATGCACTTTTGGCAGATAGATGTGCATGAGCATTGAAGGGTAGTATGAGGCATCTACATTGGTATACATTGTGAAGTACAGACACAGTGCCATTGCATGGCATCTATATTGCTATACAGTGTGGAATACACACACAGTGCATAGCCATGACTGTGTGCATACACATTACATAAATACTGTGGATTGTGACCACGTCGCTGAGGTGTATACACACTAAACCATGCTGTGTCATGTGACAGGTCACCGGAAGACTTACAGATGACACCCCTGCACAACTGCTAAAATGTCTTAGCTGCCTGGCAACCGTGTCCACACATGGCAGACTTGTCAATACACCATGTCCCACATGACATTTATGTACCACACATACGAGGTGCACGGCTGGCAGTGATATCCAACAGCAGCAAGGGAAATGTACGGTATCTGTGGCCTGATGTGGTGTCTATGTATGTGGAAGCTGTACAGGTGACTACTGTCATGCTGTGACACAGTCATGATGTTCAACACATCTTATGTGGTCGAATTAAGTGACACCTCCACAAGCTGTGCACAGGCTTTTAGGATATCCAGTGTTCCACATCTACTATATAACCATTCAACAAAGGCTATAGTTGGACCATGTGTGGACAATGTGCAACAGGGTGTATACACATCACATCTACTGTGTGTTGCTACATGTCTCTGGCCATCCTCCATGGCCATGTGTGAACATGTGTTGGCCAAATGTTTGTGATGGCCGTCTATCTCACATGTCTTTGTTGTCCCATATGACATACACCCATAGATGTCAGATATGTCACTGTCCACAGGGTTATGCAGACAAAGGGTTGTATGTTTGGTATGTAGGGTATGTTTTATGGGATCATGAGACAATGTTGCAGCCGGAAAACTACATGTCTGGGACATGTCAGATGGCACATCACAATGTGTGCACCCATTGCAGGGCATATTCCACAATGGTGAATCCTGTGGGCTGCCCATATCCCAGCTCACTGTGTGGTACTGTTTGCGTACCACACATGTGTTGTTCCAATGTATAGTACATATTCCTACATTGAACAACACCTCCACTGTTGTATGCACAGCTGTCCACACATCTAGCAATGACAGATACTGTGGTTTCATGTCAGTGTTTCATTTAGTTTGTATATATTGCACATGGGTAGCCAGTGTGATTGATGACAGATGCGACCTGTATATCGTGACTGGACCATACATTATGTATATATGTGTTAACTGGCCACATGGCGAATAGATCTATGCATTAACATGCCTGATACTGATAACTGTCTCACCTGCAATGGACTGCTGTCTGTGCAGCACGCCAGAGGTACCTGTATAGGGGTGACACAGCAGTTTGATCATTATCCATGACTGTATGACAGCTACAGGGTGCACTGTGCATGTTAACATGTTCGCCTGTACAATAGCATATAGTATGTAATATGCACATGTGTGCATACACAGGGTAGCATACTATAGTATGCGGCATGTGTGTAAACATACCTTGCATATGATGTTACATTACATATTGTACAGTGACACATGCAACTAAATGGGATATAATAGTTATATGTGCAGTAGTGACTTACCAGGCAACTCCAGGCTCGGTGGTTGGGAGACACCCACCTCCACGATGGCAGCTAGTGTTTGTGGATGCTGTTCTGAGGGGGTCCCCAGGCTGGCCAGTAGCTCCTCGGTAGGTGTGAGTGGGGGCTGGGTTGGTGGCCCACCACCTGTTCTACCTTGTTCCCTGGCGATTGCATTGGCACGCTGTTTAGCATGTCGGATCCGGTCCATGCAGTGTCTGCGCACCTGCTGGTAGGTGCAGTTATGGCCACCCACATCATTAACCCTCCTGCAAAGTTCCTGCCACAGGTCATCATGCTGCTGGGCATGCTGTGGCACATGGCTGAACAATACCTCATAGTTATCATGGAGGTACGGTATGAGGGCATCATCCTCCAAGCGGCTGTATGCTGGCAGGCGTGATTGAGGCATTATCTGGAAGACATAATGATGGAGACAAGTCACAGTATCTCAGAGATGCACAGAGATACAGCTGCACATGTGTATTAAATCTAGTACATATGAACAGTTATCTTTGCAAATCGTCATGACACTGACACAACTGATAGGTTTGTGTCACACACATGTAACACCCGTTGTGCATTGGATATTATCACCATATATGTGTGTCACCTCATTATATTGCTCATACTCCATGTGAATGCTGTCTTGATGTGGGCTTGTCTGTTTGCCTGTACTGGTGTTCTTACCTATCAGCACATGCCTGGATGTGTCCACAGTAATGCTGTTGACCTTGATGCTGTGTATGTGTCACATATCAACACATACACTGCCTTAACGGACATGAGCAATGACAATGCAGACATACGCACGGAAACCTTTACATGCATGTGTTTTGCCATATACATCTACATGGCACTGTACAGCAGTTCAACATCCTGCCACATATCGCCTGTGTTGCACATGTGATACACATGGGACAATGGCTAGCCGCATGTTATTTGCAGGGATGGTTATCAACTATAGCATGTACGGACAAGGTCATGCAGTAGTGTGTATGCCCTTGGCCATGTATGAGCATAGGATGTGAGGTTTTCTAGCTGTATCCGACAGCCATGTTGCCACCACCAGGTGCATCAGTGCCGCATTACTGATCCAGACAGTTAATGATACATCTACCATGCGGTCATCGCACCATGTATGACCGAGATGACATGTGCAGCTTTGATGGACAGGGTTGCATGGTATGGCAGGAGTATGTAACATGTATGGCACAGGGATCTGTCCAGCATGTGGCGATCCTTGTAATTGGAAGGTGGTTGTCCATGACGTATGTCTGTCAGATCAGGATATGTACGTGTAGCATGTCCAACATCACAGTGTTGCACATGTCTTTATGCAGGGTAGCCAGCATGCTGCATAGTGGAGGTGAGGATTGTGAAGGCTGGTGTCGCCCATCCACGCATGGCCAATACCCCTTAAAGGTGATATGTAATCAGATATTGGTCACCCAAGTGCTGAGTATGGCTGTCCAATGATCTCCATGCTCATGGATGGCACCCTGTCATGACTTGGGTTGCCTCGTATGACTACCTAATAGGCCTGGAAATGTCACCAGCTCAGGGAGGTAAACTGCACAGCACCATCCCTTACACACAGTGTCCATAATGTTGACCGCTGCCTAGGTGGTAGTTAATGGGTACAGGGTTATTAACCTAGAGGTGACAATGCAATAAGCAGCTGTCAGATTGTGCACATATGTCACGCACCTCACCCACAAAGCCCATTCTGTATGTTGTCCACAACACTAAGACAGCTATTGCTCCTAGGTTATGGCCATTCACATCCTTACATATGAGGATGCCTCCCATTTGTCTGTGTGGTATGGGCTACAATGAGGGGGGAGTACAAAACATTAACCCTGTTTTACTGTAGCTGCCACTGGTGTGATATGCACATGTCACTCAGACACCTTTTTTAGTGTTGCTTCTGTCAACAGGCCACTGGTAGAGCACTCCTGTGACTTACGAAGGTACATCTAGTATACTCAGTGTAGGTGGAACACAGTATGGGTGATGATATCCTATGACCTGTCACAGGTATGCTATGCAGTGTGAAATCATCCATACTGTCATCTACATCTGTACTGTTAACATCTACATGGATTAAGGTTCATGGACTTGCAGACCATACTCAGCAGGGTAATAGTGCAGTGGCCTCCTATTATGACTGGCATCTCCACTTTGTGGGTTGTGATGACTGTTGCTGTGCTCCATTCAGTGTTTTCACAGACTGACATGAACCTATGTTTTACATGGAAGTGTATGTGTAGAGCAAACTGTTTTGCCATATGTGTATGATACGACCAGGGATGTGGACAGGTCACATGCAGCCTCTGAGTGCACCTTGTACCATCATAATTATGGTTACAGGGTTTCTGTAGTGTTCATGAATTTGTGATTGGGTACCTGTTGGGGGGGCAGTGGGCTTATATTATCCAACACCCTATCTGTATTGCATATTCATGCTCAGCACTTGTTCAGAACATGTAAGCACTTCATGAGCTACTAATTACTATAGCACCCATTCCAACTAATTTCCTACAAGTACACTGTTTGTCCTTACATTTCCAGCTTGCTTACAGTACAACAGCTGCTGTACACACGTACCTCACATATCTTGTGAGACATGGTTGAATATACAGGCATGTCCAAGTGTCAATTACCAGTGTTATTGCCTGTCTATATAATGAATATAGCAAACATGAGGCAATATAGCAATTGTCTCATGTACACAGTCAATGCTCACCTCCTAACATACGACACTACAGCCCTTGGGAGATGCACATATGTAGCCATGCTGGGGGTAATGCTCTCTCCAACCCAGACTGAACCTGACATTCATGTGGGGATGTTAAACATTTGCAACACACCCCACTCATCACATAGTCTTACTAGATCTCCACCACCACAGGCCACAAATAGTATGACTACGTCATCTGCGGAACCTCTCCATACTCTCTGTGTAGGCAACAGAGGCCGCCCCCATCACCAAACACAACACCAATTACTTATAGCCCACAGACTCGTGTGTGCCCATCAACTACAGCCAATAGGGTGTTATAACATAGCCAACACACTAGTCATAGGTGACTCTGTAGGCGATCACACTGATGTCCCACTCAGCAGGCTACACAAGGCGATAGTCACTTTCATCTGGCTGTCTGGTAACAGGATCCGCAACATAACCTATGCACCCATGCCACACCTCACCAGGTACGATTTGACTGTCATTCTCCATGTTAGTGTGACTGCCCTGAGATGTAACTTCCTGGACTACATGTACAGGGACATGCAATAGCTCTCTGGTCTTGTAGCCCAGAAGGTATCGCCCAAGCCCTGAGAAGCATTTTGCATTCATCCAGACTGATACCACTGTACAACAACTGAATGTTTCACTTCAACAGTTGCCTATGCTTCTGCTGTCATTCCACAGGCATCCAGTATCTGTCTGCTTTGAATGACATGGTCGACAAAACATGATGCTTTGGCACAGATGACCTGCACCTGTCAGCCCTGGGATTACGGATAACATCTAAGGCTCTTGCTGCTCCTATACTGCCTGTCTTGGACAGTTTCCAATAACATATTCACCACCAGAACAGGAACAGGCAAGCAAAACCTGAGGGTAATGTTACTCAGTGCTTGACATCTTCATCTCTAACACACTCAGGCAAGGCACTCCTTATAATGGGCCACTTTGATATCTCGGTAGTGACTGGGACCTGCTTCTAGGCTCCGGAGAGCACCCCTGCACTGACAGGTTATACGCAGACCACACCTTTCAGTCATGTAACCAGGACCGGAACACCCACGGTGGAGGTGTGTCCATATTTCACAAGGATGTACACACCTCCAGGCTGGTTACTTAGCACAATGCATCAGAGATAATCCAAGTGCAACTAACTGTGGCCAGAACTGCTATACACATTGTAACTTGCTACGGATTCCACACCATACCCCACGGTTAGCGGCCCTCATTTCTTGGTGTACTGGACAGCAGGGTTCAGAGAGGAACTACTGATGTGAGACTGACACTACCCCACACTTAACTGGGATACCTACTCATGTACTGACACATTAGGCCAACGCTTTCTGGGATTCATAACCTCCAATTGGCTGGATCAACCTATACACACCACCACCAAGGCCAACAATATCCCAGACATGGACATTACCAACATGTGACTGGTGTTCCACACCTGGGGTTATCCCCTTGTTGGTCGTTTCCAAACGTATGCTAATCACCCTTGTTATCCACATCCCGGCAGCACACACTTCACGAAATACACAGTACAATATTTCTACAAGCCCAACTTCAGACTTCTTATGACAGTGGTAGCAAACGTCATGACACCCGTGCAGATGGAAAATATAGTTACAAACGCTGAAACATACACAACTGCACTTCATTAGCACTTACACAACTGCATGGATCATGCTATCCCAAACAGAGCCATGATGGTACCCACCAGATATCGGACGCCACTCTGGGGGTCCAGTTCCATGGACATAATGTACAACAAAAGGAGAAGGCTGTTGCAAAGTGGAGTACAATCCCATAGGTGGGGTAGCTCCCTGGTCAGCCTCAGTAGGAATCCGGGATCCCTTATCACATCCTCCAAAGCTAGCTACGTAAAAATTACTGCGACACATTCCAAGGACTACCACAAAGCGTTATGGAGGTATGTCAGTACTCGATGGCAATACCCACATCTGCTCTGACATACGACAGTTAGGCAGGAACATTACAGAACCGACTGATATTGGGAACATCCTGGCAGATAGGTTCAATGCTAACTTTACACCCCTCTCACACCCTACAGGGCCCAAATCTATACAGGAACAATGCATAGTCCCTGCGGTCACAACTACGCAGTTCCAACCTGCACTCTCTAAGGCCTGGAACACAGACTCCATGTGACCGTTCAACATCCCAGGCTGCGATTTACACAAACCTCAGAATGACATGGCTCCCCACTTGGTCACCAAATTCATTAATAGCCTTGTATCAGACATTGTGGCCCCTGAATGGCGCACAGCAACAATTATCACACTCCACACAGGTGGCACCACAATGGACCAGAGGTACTATTGCCCTATACGCCTGACTGGACTGTTCAAGGCTATGGGGCACATCATCATGGAAGTCATTCACAGAGACATTGGTGGGCTCCAAACCTTTGATACCACCCAGGTTGGATTTGTTAGGGCCAGACCATGGCTCCTACACCTGGTGGACTCCTTTGATACAGTTACCAAGGTAGTAGATGATGGTAAGGAGGTCCACACAGCCTACCTTGTCCTCTCATTGGCTTTCAGCACCGTTCTCCATTCTGGTACATCGACCCCTACGTCTCGAGATGTTATGCAAAGTGGCTCATGGACAGAACCCACACAGTGAGGGTAGTCCTTGGTCATAGGGGCCCCCTCATGTTCGGTATATGCTTCCCTGAGGTACAGGCTAGCACAGAGGGACTTTCCCTGAATAGGTTTCCAGACGACTGCAAGCAAGGAGCCATGATTGATTCACCAGCTGATACAGACACCCTCCATAAGGGTGTCACTGTGACGGATACCTGGTGTCGATAACATGGCCTCAAGCTGCATAACACAAGGTGCATAGACATCCCCTTTGGATTACACCAATCACCCACTGACTATCACATAGGTGGTAGTCCCCTATGTACATGAGACATTATACGGGATCTTAGTACACACGTATATAGCACCCACTCCTTTGATAACCATATTGCCAATGTGGCGTGGATATCCTTCTACGTGGCCACCCTAATCTGTAATGAGTTTGCAACTGGAACAAAGGCACCCATTGTACCTCTATACTCCTAATGTATGAAACACGTTCAAGGGTACAACACCCCTTTTGGGGTGTACCTTACGGAACAGCAACAGCTTTAAATACCACAACATTAACACACCAAGAGGATTATTGACCTCCGAAGGATGACGTATGCAGCACAACTACAGAAACCACAACTGTACACATTTGCATACTGCATACTCAGAGGTGACCTCTGCTGAACATACAAGGCCCATGTCCACAACAATATTGATGGATATACTCAACATAAGCAAAAGCCACTGAGAGCAACATGCTCAGGGATATGTACCTAAACACAACGATGAGTGGGATGTGCTTGAGGGATAGATTCCTGAACCGGACACTCACCATGCTTTGGAGCATGATTCCTATGTACATCAAGCAGGGACCCTCACTAGCACTCTTCATGAGATACCTCGATGGGTGGATGGGAAACAGACATGTACGCCAGGGATCACTGCAGTGGCTGTACTGCACACAGGTGCAGGTAACAAACGGCTCTGCTGTTCGCAGGCACAGGACACTACCCTAGGGAGTTGCCGCCAGTGAAAACACTGTAGTTGGGCTTACAAATGGACTTAGCCAGGCAGCATAGTACCTAACTATGAACCTGTAAAGCTATTACATGTCCTTTGTGCATGGATAATTGAGTAGCTCTTCCATTTCAATTAGCTATCATGCTGTTACACTGTCCTGTGACTACAAGCCATATGTATCCTCTTATTATGTATTGTACATGCCAATAGACATACCTTTTGTTTGCATGATATAACAGTAATGCTATGTAAAATATCTGACATATCTACCTACAATACTGTACATTACACATATTTTAAACATTATCCCATAATGCAAAGCATAATTGCACAGCAGGACCACCTTAGGCATGTTATTCTCGTTATATGCCCATACACATGCCTACTGTAACAGTATATCAACATATACTATCCCCTGTTATGGCACGTACTTGTTGGACAAACCCTACCACTGATGGCGGCTGGTGTGGAATTGTGTTTAAAGCCCTTATGTAGCATCCCTTGTGGTGTATGAGATGTTTACCTTGTGGCCTACAGCAGGACACACAATTTCTACAAGCATTACTATGCTCAATGAGACATCACTACATAATACCTTTTCCCACTTTATGCATTGCGTACACTTTAATTAATACAGAACAGGCACTACATACACTAACATACTGAGTGTTCTACACACCTTGTTAGCATTCCGAGTCTTCGTAGATATCTGTCTTACACCCTTCCTGTTTAAACGGTTCTATGGTATGAGCATACGGTTTGAATGTATGGCAAACCATCCTTTTATACGTAGATACCTGTAACATGTGGTATCCTGCCACCAATTGGTGTTCCTGAGTAAATTATTACATGCACATCAACTGTGCAGCTACTCCATTCGCCAATTACGCGGCAACAGTGGGGTATAATTGAATACTCCACTTGGGCGTTGGCCTTTTGCCCTACCTTCGAGGGAGACAGCCTGTATGTGTTTTGTTGTGAGGAATTGCAACTGCTATTTGGAGAGACACGGATATTTTGAATTCATGTCCCCCGTGGATTGTGTGTGATGGCTAGAGTATGTGGTTCTACATGTGAGTGTACCTGTCATCTCAACCGTCTGATACGGGACTATTGCAAACAAAACCTGTAACATCGCCGTCTGTTCCATTATACAACAGCTATGATTTCACATGGCGCTATTACAAGTGTGTCTCACAAGGTATGTTAACGCTTCTGCAGATGTCATTGAGTGAGTGGATGTTTGTGATGTTATTACAGTCTGTATTGCAATTGTTTCGGGTGTGGGGGAGATGTAGGTGGGTGTACATAGCATATACAGGTTTGTGGGGACTGCATTTATACATATTACATATGTGTGTGTGGGCTCCTTCCCTAATTGAAGACCTATCATTTAGTAGACTAAAACTATGGTTGTTGCAGGCTTATTCATTGAGCCATTGTTAATTGGTTCCTATATAGCATGCAGGTGAGGTTGATACTTCAATCCCTCCAGAAATACATCGATATGTAAGGGAATGTTACTACATGAAAGCTGTCTCGTGTATTTCTGTCACAGATATTTGCACTCATTGCAATTGTGTTGGTGACTGAACCTCTTTGGCTTGGGTTGCCACCTTTTCAAATGGCCATAGTGGGACTTTTGCAGGACACACACATCGGTGTTTAGAGGCCGACACATACCCCCACGGTCAGTACACAGGATAGAACAGACTTTTATCCTAAATACATCCTTATTCTTGTAGCACTTTAGCTACTTATCATGTTTCTTGTAACATTTACGTATTTTAGATACAGGAATAGCTATTTAATGCAACTATTACATAATATATGGGACATAATTATGTCCTACAATCTCAGACATTTGCCCTTTTTAATATTTGTTGTCAGGACACAACTGCCCAAGGAGGGACTGTCCCTCTCAAAGTGGGACAGATGGTAACCGTATGCCTAAGGCCAGCTATGACCACACCTACCGTAATGATGTACCTCTGAGTTAGCACTAACAGACACACGATGCAAACACACACACACACACATTACAGTCCCACGGAAATGCACATGGCACCCAAAACACACACTTGCACAGACTACAGCAATCACAAACACACTTGAACACAGTACCTACCTGGACCGCAGCACCAGCAGCGATAACTAAATGTCCCTTAACATTGTGATAATATTACTCGCGGTTCTAGTGTTCCAGTACTGTGGTCTTTCGGTCTTTAAGCCTCGTGATTATGCGTGTCGGTATGTAAAACATTCGGTAGTTGGCAGTATCCTATTTATTTGTACCTCCATGGTTGTGTACATGTCATTAACCTATCTATATATTTGCAGATGTAGGTGAATCCGTATATATCTCTCTATCACCCTTTCTATCTCTATTATTTGTATATATATATATATATATATATAGAGAGAGAGAGAGAGTGTGAACACCTTTCGTTGTGTACATGGCGGTGTATACTGTTTCCTGAACTCCGAACGTTTGTGTTTTAACCTGTCACAATACACACCTGCCGTTGGTACATCTCGGGTAGCTTAGTGGTAGGTGATTGTGTACATGGTTGCGTGTCCTACTCCTGGCAGTGGTTGTTTTACCTTTCAGAGCAGGCACTATTAGTACAGGGGTGAATAATGCTAGTTTCACCTGTTCTGGACATCACTGACTGTGATCTGCACGATATTCAGCAAAGCTTAGCCCTGTTTCACGCATATCCGTATAGTCATGTTTAAACAATGCTTACCAGTACTTGCCAACGCATAAACCCGCTAACATGTGCTAAACCTGCTCTGATGACCTGCATCCAACATCCATTATTCATGCCTTCGGGATTACGTAACAGCCCTTGCAGGACGTGGAACTGGGAACATGCACGATAGTCAGTGCCTTTACCACTTGGGCATCTGGGATTTGTACACGTGTTATGGTGTTTTGTATGTGGGCTGTACTATGGCTGTTACTCCATACTGCAATCAAATGTGTAACTCAGTTAGTTTACATATGGATGAGACCTATTAATGGTATGTCCAAGTGATGTTTAATGGATGTGCTCCAGCATTGGGAATCTATGTCACAGTGAGCCACACACTATAATGTGCTACACCTTCACACAACCATAAGTGGAGCATGCTGGGGTGACAGATGCCTGTCATAGGTACTCCCCATGCTTTGGCACTACATCCCTGATTACATTATATGGAGCCCCTCAGTCACACACCAGGGAATCCATGCAGAGTGTGTGGGGAACAGTGGTTGCACACATGGATCCCGCAATTGGCTCTGCTCCACTGAGGGACAGTTGGTTAATCAATGTGGTGGCGACAGCAGACACTGTTTGCCTTGGCTGATGAATAGCCTCTGACAATCGGGCATGTACCTACCGATGTACCTAGGAACCTATACATACAGTATCAACATATGCTGTTAGGTTCGTGTACTGTTCAGGTGTTGACTTTCCTTGTTCCAATAGCTGTTGTGTGTGCAATGGTTGAGGGCTGCCTATGTAGGATTCACACAGTAGGCCACCTATACATTACAATTTACAGGTGGTCGTGTGTGTGTGCCATCCAGTTTACTGTGTGTGCAGGTGGAGAAGTGTGTCAGTCCGTAGGGGCCTACACTGTCAGTGTATGTGCTATGCATTCTCTCTTTGCCAAGGTGTGGGCATATTGTGCATGCCTCCGTCTGCCTACTGGGGCTGGCACAGGGTGTTCGTGGTCTGAATCCCTCTGTGCCTGTGATGGCCTTGGCAATTGCAGTGGGCTGTGAGGGCCTTCACCATTATGTCCCTGCTGCAGCTGTTTCCGCAGGATCATATTATGTAGCATGGCACATACTATGAAGATGTGGGCACACATGCCTGGAGAGTAGTGCAAGGCTCCACCAGATATGTCCAAGCAACGAAACCATGATTTCACCATCCCAAACACATGCTCTATGATGATTCTGGTTTGTGCGTGTGCCTCATTATGGCGTTCTTGCATGGGTGTGTGTGTGCATTTCTGATGGGAGTCATCATCCACGGCTCCAGTGCATAGCCAGCATCCCCCACAAGGTGGCCATATGGGATGTCCCCCCTGACAAATACCTGATACAGCTGTGAGGCATGCCAGATGTGGGAGTCATGGTATCTTCCAGGGCTGCCAGCACACACATCCGTGATAATGCCCTGGGCATTGCACATGACCTGGCAGTTGATGGAGTGGTATCCCTTGCGGTTTATATAGCGCCTACCATGCTCACTGGGTGGTGACTTGATATGTATGTGCGTGCAGTCTATCGCACCCAGTAACTCCGGGTAGTGTCCACATGGTGGAAGAGACGCATATTGCTTGCCAACTCCTCCTGAGTTCGGGGGAAGTATATATGCTCATTGGCATGTGGTAACATGGCATCCAGGAACTGGTGGAGTACCCTGGATGCTGATGCCTGTGAGATCCCCATTATATCTCCAGTTGGCCTTTGAAAGGTACCTGTGGCTAGTATTCTCAAGCTTACACATACCTTCGTGTCCACTGGGATGGGTTCCCCTCTGTTGTTTCTGGATCTCAGGCGTGGCCGGCACAGCTCAACTATTTGCTGTAAGATGTCCCTGTCCACCCTGTAATGCTCTACTATCTGCAGATCATGTAGCCCCTGGTAGATTACCCTTGGTCTGAACACTCTTCTCCTCCTCCGGGGCCTGCGGTGGTTGTCAGCATCATCCTCCACAACACCTTCAGTCTCCAACACATGGTGATGAATCACAGATATGGCAGCTCCCAACAAGTACATTGTAAAAGTTCCCTGTCTGTTTACTCCGATGGTGCAGTATTTGGGAATACACAGGTGTGTGTGAGGTGCCTTCACACTTTATACTATTGTGCTTTGAACACTGATGATGTCATAGGGTGTGTATGTACAATTGGAGCTGCAGGGTATCTTATGTGTTTTACCACAGGTACTGCTATTGTGGTGCCTTTGGTGTTGAATTACATTTAGCTGCCGTGGATTACCTCTTGCCCTTCCCTTAATGTTTCCCCTCCCATTTTCTGGCATGCATCCAGCAGCCAGCTTTCTTTTGTACTTTCCAAAACCTGGCTTATCTTCCGAAATGTGTTCTATGGCCGATCTACTGCAGGTTTGCTTTGCTCTGCGGTGACCGTTCTCTTTTCTATGCAATCCGACACCTCCCCTATCCTGTTCTGCATGTTGCTGCTAGCAGACTTGTTAGCTGCCGTCAATTGCCCACTGTGAGTTAATAGGTGTTAATTGCTCAGTTGTACTCCAATTACCCTACTGCGGCATTTCCTTATTTTCTTTCCCTAACCTTCCTGTTTGAGCTGTGGTGCGCAGCGCATGTGTCCACTTACCGGGTTTCGGGCACATTTTCATCCACGTACACATGCGCTTTCAGGCACCATGTGTGCTCTCAGCTAAACGATGCTATACCTACATCCCCACCCCTATCCTGCGGCTTTGCTTATCAACAGGCAGCCCAGATTTGCATTGCTCCAATGTGCTTACAGCTACGATGGCACACCCCACTGCTGATGTCATGTACATCTCCAAACCAGTCCTCGGTGTTGTAGCGCTGCGCCGTATGGTACATCCTTAGTCCGGCGGGATGTTTGTGATTCACTATTACTTGCCTCATTTGCATGGCATTAATTACTAATTCATAGTTACCGTGCCGAACACTGCCACAGACCCTTAGCACCCCTTGCAGCTTGGTTGTGGTGTACCATGCATACCATTGAGTATTATGGTGAAATCATGATTTGTATTACATTGTGATTTTATGACATTTGTATATATTTTCCTTGTGTTCCCGTTTGCACACACATGCCCTGCAGTTGTACTTTGCGTTACTGTGGACATGACATTAACTGTTGTTTTTTAGGTGTTGTGCATCTTTTCTTATGCCATTGGCTGTATATTTAGCCATTGGCATATTTTAACTTTGTAATACATGAGTCTGGTCCACTTTCATAGCTCCGATGTTCTGTTCGGCAAAATGTAAACCGTTTTTTTTTTTGGTTTACATTTCTGTAGGCTTACGCTACACCTGCACCACTTCATGAATTGCTATGTACCTTCATTTGCATGCTGCAGTACTGCACATGGGGTGATTAGAATACCTGAGCCGAGGGCTGTGCAGATCTGGCGTACGCTGGTAGTGCACGTGGAATTGGATCGTACCTGAATTGCTCGGCGGCCATATTTGGCATTATACCGCCTACGCTACGCCTGCACCTGGCGCAAGCTTCATGAATCTCGGGGCACATCTTTTGAAAAGATTAAGATATCATGGCACATAGACTGCTTTAATCATAGCAAAATCATTTTTCTTGACACCATTCCTACTACTTGGTCTTTGCAATGTGGAGTTTGCAATTTAAAGACTGTTGAACAAGACTGCAGCCACTCAAATATTAAGCGGAAACTTGAAATCTGTTTGTTTCTGACACAAAATGTTTAATTTCTCAAATAAAAAAAATAAGACTGTCTTGTTTAGTACTAGATTAATTTGTTGTTTAGTATTGGAGTAATTTTTTATTAATAGTACATCAGACATGAGAATAATGCAGCTCAGGGAATTGATAGAATCATTCCTGAATTCTGGTATTGTAACTTTTCTCAGTGCTTTACATATTTTTTTCACTGCAGTTTGATGTATCATCAGTGTGTCTTTTTTTCACTGATTAATTTGCATTCATGGTTGATTGAAGTATAAGGTATGGGAAATCCCAGCACAGCCAAGATTATCATTATTGGCTACTGTGCTCTAAAACAGAGTGAGTTTGATAATGGAAATTAGCATCATTAGCATATTTGGTATTATCTGAATAAATTTTGCTTGTCATCTTATCAGAAATTCCATGCTGGACACTAACTACTTTCTCCTTTTAAGTAGGAATGCACACTTCTTACAGACAAATGCATCCTTAGGAGTAATATGATTTACACTAGACTCAATCAGTGGTATTGGACATTTTTTTATTTTTATTTATTGTATTATTGTATTAATGCATGACCCTACTAAGTACAGGCCTCTTTCTGGGGGTGTTGCTCTTCCATGCAGGCAGCCATAGCTCCACGTTTTGCCAACTTATTGTCATCCTATTAAAAGAAGAATACATTGTTTAATTCAGGATTTTTTACAAGGTATCAAACTATAAGTGCATTTTATTAACATTATTTTTGACTAGACGAAGGGAATTGCTTAACTGCTGCAATTTTTTCCCAATTATTGAAAGTTCAACTTTCATTTGATGTTTGTTAGCTGATCTATAGCATTCCTTGAGCTTTATGTCTACAATGATTTAACAAATCATAGGGGTTTTTTGCTAGAACAAACAGAAAGATTATAGTAACTGCTTTGTCATTATGATAATATCCACTCATCTTTTGTTAAAACAGTATTCTTTACGGACAGGGTATCCATTTTTCTAGACTAATACGCAGTGATGAATTTGTCAAAGAAATGCATAGTTTGACCAGGATTTTTAAATCAAGTAGATCTCGCATACCTCTCAAATATCCAGAAGTTTTAGTGATATCACTGATTCTGGCTCAAAATATTGTGGTACCCCTCCTAAAATTGGCAGTTTGGGATGAAAAGTTGGTGGATTATACTTAACGATGACAGTCATTATAACTAGAAATTTCTTTTGCTTCAAAAAATTAAATGTAATTCACATTCTCTTATCCTGTCAGCTTTGCCAGTTATTACTACCAGTGTTGTTTAAAATCTTTTGTCTCTGATTATTTCTGGGGTTTTCCCCGATTCTGGAGATAAGAGGTTGAGAACTGTGATATCACTCTGCACGTTCATGTCGCATCATAAAATGAGAATGTCACTGTGCGGAGTCTTTATATTGCCCTCCTATATAGACAGGTTTTAGAAACAGCTACTAAAGTTAACACTCATTGACACAGTTTATGAGGTGCCGCATTCCTGGCTGCTGTTGAGAATACACAGCACTTGCCTGGAGCTCAGAGGCAAAGACAATTTAGATGTGAAAAAAGTCT
The DNA here is from genome assembly GCF_019279795.1 of Protopterus annectens. Lineage (NCBI taxonomy): Eukaryota > Metazoa > Chordata > Ceratodontiformes > Protopteridae > Protopterus > Protopterus annectens. Next base: position 1,258,228,326 of record NC_056737.1, read on the forward strand.
TTTAAAATTAACAAATGCCTGTTGCCCCTACATATTTTGTTAAAATGTTATTCCCACATTTAGACTACTTAATCATTGCACTGAATAATGAAAATCTGGTGCCATAAATAAGTCATAATGAAATAATAGCACTATTAAACTAGAAAATGCTGAGAGAAGAAAGGAGCCACTTTTGAGATTTTAAGTATTTTCTTCTGATTTATTTCTTAGAAAAACTGCATTGTCGCCTACTTTTCGGCATTTTCTTGATTGCAAAAGTTGATATCTGTGTTAGAAACAGTATTTAGAACATACCTAGAGCCTGTTTACTGCATTTTTTGTGTTGCACTTAATTTAAAATCGTTTTTTCTTAAAATTGCATTTTACCTGCCTCTGACCTAGCACACATGTGTTGGGGTCATTTATTGCACTGTTCTGACTAGTTTGCTACTTGTGTGTCTCTGCTATCCTTAAACAAAAAAAAAATCTTGCTATTTTCCCACTTTCTATAATTTAAAAGAAAGTTCAGTTACAGAGTTGCTGTTTTGAACTGTTTGTAAGTTTCTTGGAGGCCAGTGCTTACTTGGGCTAAAGGGAAGTCTTTGTGTTCACCAGTGGCAGTGGTTAACACTGAACAGCCTGCCTGTCCCTGTAGGAGTGGTTACTGCCTAGAAACTGTAGTTTTATTGGCCATTTTGGGTCAATTCCAAACTCCTTGATCTCTCTCTCTTAAAACCCTGCAACTCTCTTTTTGCGCGGTCTTGCACACAGAGCAGCATCGCTTAAACAGGTTTAAACTATTCCCGGCTCCACAAAGTCTGCTCTTCACTTTTTCCCTTAGAACTGCTCTAAATCTCAAAATAAGCACTCTATTTTCATTCTAAAGCCCTGCACTTGCTCGTATAAGTAATCTCATAGGTAAACACTAACAAACATAAGCACTACACCCTCTTATACTCCTTTTAAGTACTTGTTCCCTATTGGTTCTTTCTGATCAGTCAATAAGTAGTTCCCTATATTATTCAGGCATGTCCAAAGGTCAGTTTCGGGTTTACTCTCCAGTCCAGCTGGTGAATCTGGGAATCTTGAGGCAATGTTACAACTGCCTTATGTATACAGACCACCCTCTCCTCCTCCCAACAAGCTCAAATATATGTGAGAGATGCAACTATATAGCCAAACTGGAGGCTGAGCTCTCTCAACCCAGTACTGGCACAGCCAGTCAGGAGGAGAAGGTAACCACACACACCACAAATCCAGTCTCACATAGACCTATCCCATCAGCAAACCAAACACATAAACACACAAAAACATACTTGGAGGCTCTAAATAAAAATCTGCCTAAGCAGCAGAGACCTCCAAAGCAGATATCCAAGCAACCCCTACCACGAAACAATACCTACGTAGCACATGGCTCACGAAGTCAGTGTGCCATACAGTCACAGCCCTTAAGGCTAAACAACACACCCAATACACTTGTAATAGGTGACTTTATTGTCAGACACACTGACGTCCCACTCACCAGACTGATCAAGGAGAAGGTCACTGTAAGCTGCCTGTCAGGTGCCAGGATCCACCACATAACACAAGCACTCAGGTCACTCCAAAGCAAGTACAAATATGACTCTGTCATTGTCTATGCTGGTGTGAATGACCTGAGACGTACCTCCCTGGAATACATGAAAAGAGACATAGAGGAGCTCTCTGATCATGTAGCCCAGGCCGGTATGACCCTGACCTTGAGTAGCATCTTGCCCTCATCAAGAATGATGCCACAGTATAAAGACAAAATGATCAATTTTAACAATTGGCTAAAGTATTGGTGTCATTCAAAGGGGATCCAGTGTCTGTCAGCCTGGGATGACATGCTCTACAAGCCACGTTGCTTCGCTAGGGACGGCTTGCACCTGTCACCCCTGGGTTTTCGAATACTGGCAAAGGCTCTTGCCTCCCCTTATAGTGCCTTTTTAGGCAAGGCTCAAAAGACAAACCCACCTCCATAGACAACACAAAGAAAAAAAAACTAAGGATAATGCTGCTCAATGCCAGAAGTCTAAACCTCAAGATGCACGCACTCGAGACTCTCCTCAGTATGGAGAATATTGATATCTGTGCAGTAACAGAAACCTGGTTCAAGGCTCCCGAGAGCACCCCAGCACAAACAGGTTATACTTCATACCATGCTTTTCGGCCCCAAAACTCGGACCGAACCACAAAAGGAGGAGGAGTATCCATATTTATCAAAGATACCCACACCTCCAGGTTAGTGGCACTGCACAAATCATCAGAGACCATCCATGTGCAACTAACAGTGGGCAAATCTGCCTTTCAGTTTGTAGCCTGCTACAGACCACCCTCCCAAACACAGGAACCCCACTCGGCTTTCCTGAGAACAATGGAGAATATGAAGGTCTCTCCAAACACCATTATATTGGGTGACTTCAACTACCCAAACATTGATTGGGAAAACTACTCAAGCCCAAACACCCTCGCCCAACGGTTCCTAGAATTTATAAACTCAAATGCTATGAACAACTGGTCACCATTCCCACAAGAGGGGAAAACATATTGTATCTGGTCATCACCAACATGGGGTCTCTATGTTCCACACCAGAGGTATACCCCTCATTGGTAAGATCAGACCATAAACAAATCTCACTGGACATCCATATTCCATCCCCATCCCCAGCCAAGTAAACCACGGTGAAGAACTTCTCAAAAGCAAACTTCACACTTCTCAAAACCGAGGTGGAATCCTTCAAAGCCCCTGGGCCAGTGGAAAATATGGCCCAAAACGCAGAATCCTTTACAAAAGCATTCTATGGACACCTACAGGAATGCATGGAACATGCTAACCCAAATAAAACCAAGACTCACTCCTCCAAAGGCAGGAGACCTGTCTGGTGGACCCTGGCCATAAATAAGCTATACAACAGAAGGAGAAAGCTACTACATGATAGAGCAAAATCCCAAAAAGGGAAGGTGTCTCTGATCAGTACTAGCAAGAAACTACAATCCCTCATAAAATTATCTAAGGCCAGCTTCGAAAGAAAAATTGCACAAGACACTAAAGATAATCACAAGGCCTTCTTTAGTTATGTCAGGAACCTGGGAGGCAACTCCCAGATATGCTCTGAGTTAGTGCAAAATGACAAAAAATACACTGAACCCACAGACATTGCCAACATCCTAGCAGAAAGGTTCAGTGCAAACTTCTCCCCCCCAAAAGAGCAAATGTCTATCCCAACAGAGTGTAGCCTTCCTGAGATCACAGATGCACAGGTGAAAGCTGCCCTCTCCAAAGCAAAAAATACAGCATCAATAGGACCAGACGGTGTCCCGGGCTGCATCTTACACGAGCTCCAAGAAGAACTAAACCCTCATATAAAGTCACTGTTCAATCTCAGCCTTACTACAGGATATGTACCCAAGGAATGGCATACAGCAACAGTGGTGCCACAACAGACCCCGGAAACTATCACCCTATAAGCCTGACTAGCCTGGTCTGCAAAGCTATGGAGCGTATCATCATGAAAATCATAAACAAAGACATTGGGAACCTCCAGACACTGGATCCTACCCAATTCAGCTTTGTTAAGGGCAGATCTTGCCTCTTGAACCTGGTCAGCTTCTTTGAAACAGTTACCAAAGCCATAGATGAAGGGAAGGTAGTCCACACAGCCTACCTGGACCTCGCAAAAGCCTTCGACACAATACCCCACTCGGGCATTATAAATAAGCTCACCAGCTTAAATATCAACCCCTATTTCACAAGATGGGTTGCAAACTGGCTCAGGGATAGAACCCACATGGTCAGAATAGCAGGTGCCATGTCAGACTCTAAACCAGTTACAAGTGGCGTCCCACAAGACTCAGTCCTGGGACCTCTCTTGTTTGGTATATATTTCTCTGAGGTACAGGCTAACACGGGTGGACAATGGCTGACCAAGTTCGCAGATGACTGCAAACTGGGTGCCATAATCGACTCTCCGGCTGACACAAGCATCCTCCAAAAGGGTCTCACAGAGACAGATAACTGGTGCCAGAGCCATGGCCTAAAGCTAAATGCCAAAAAGTGCATAGTCATCCCCTTTGGGAAAAACAAAGTGCCCACAAATTACCACATAGGTGGTAATCCATTAAGTACGGAAGAAGTAATTAGGGATTTGGGGACCCAAGTAGATAGCAATCTCTCCTTTGACAATCACGTTGCCAAAGTGGTTAGAAAGACCTTCTATATACCCACCTTATCACAAAAGGGTTCACATCTAGATCGAGAGGTCATTGTGCCCCTCTACTCATCACTTATCAGGCCCATAATTGAATACAGTGCCCCATTTGGGATGTACCTTACCCGACACCTGCAGCAACTGGAAAGATCCCAAAAGTACCTCACCAAGAGGATCAAAGGACTCAAACAGATGCCCTATGCAGTTCGACCAAAGAAACTCCAGCTCTACTCAGTTGCGTACCGCCTACTCAGAGGCAATCTGTGTCTGACGTATAAAGCCATGTCCAACCCAGAATTAATGGACATGCTTCACCTCAGGAAATCCAAATCCCTTAGAGCTACACGCTCTAGGGACTTGAACCTCAGCACAGAAATAAATAGGACATGCTGGAGGGACAGATTCATATCCCAGAGGCTCCCTTCACTCTGGAACAAAATCCCAATCCATGTTAGGCAGAGCCCCTCACTGACCCTCTTCAAGAGAAATTTTGACGAGTGGATGGGAGATCGTAAGTTTACCCCTGGGATCTCTTCTGTGTCCCTGCTTGACAGAGGTACAGTAAACTAACCTTAAAAGGGCTACCTTCTGTGACCTACTATACAGAGGCACAGTCAACTAATCTAAAAGGGTGGCGAAAGCCAAACACACTCTGGCTAGGCTTATAAATGCCCTAGGGCAGATAGCCTAGTATCAACCTATGAACCTATGAGTGTGTGGCCTGCTTTGATAATGCTGTAGACTTGAATGGGACAATGCAGCCAAGCATTATGCACTGTATAGTGAGTGCTGTACGTATCCATGTGCTAAAAAAAATTGCAATAAAAGCACAGCTAGGCCACTTATTTTAGCCTGAATTCCAGTATCACCACAGGGGCTATATCCAACAACTGGTACATTGTAAAAGGCAGTAAGGCCATTTGAGAATTTATGTATTGCAGACTTCTGTTTAGTGATACACCTAATTGTTATCTGAAATATCTTTTAAAAGATTACATGAGAGTTTTAAGTTACAGTTTTGTAGAAAAAAACAAATCTAGGAATTTGCTATTGTGGTTTTTGCGTGAGTTATAGATTTATTGATAATAGTCCCTGTTTTTTTGTTTCAATACTGCCAGATAGTACAGTTGTGTAAAATCTTACCATAATGGTAGATGTCCTTGTCTTCGCCGTTGCAGTATTCATTACTATATGGGATTCCCCGCCATGAAGCCTGTTGTCCAGCCAGTCTACCAATGCTTACCATTTCTTTAAGGTACGCTGAACGTCCCCTACACACTCCTCACATAGCGTAGGGCATAAAGTGACATTCAGGCATACCATCCTCAGAACTGATTGCCCCAGTAGCAACAGCAGTCCAAGAAAAAACAATGATCACCTGCATATCCAGGAATGAGAAAAATAAAAGACTAGGGGGGTGGATGGAGTGAACACTGTAGCAGTGAAGGCAAGGACATCTACCATTATGGTAAGATTTTACATAACTGTGCTATGTCCTTAGATTCACCGCTGCAGTATTCATCACTTATGGGAGAGTGCCAAAGCTCAAGAAGAAACTTGGGAGGAGGAAGCAACAGTAGAGCCTTCTAAGAAGCAATGAAGAATGGCATTAGCAAAACCAGCTCTAGCTGTGGAGATTCCATCCAACTTGTAATGTTTGGTATAGGTATGCCCAGAAGTCCAAGTAGCTGCTTCAAGAATAGAATTAGTGTCTGAACCCTTGAAAAAAAGCACCAGAAGAAGCCACAGCTCTAGTAGAATGAGCCCTTACAGAAGAAGGAAGGCTCTCACCTTGAAAACTGTAACAAAAAGAAATAGCCTTTGAAATCCAAGAAGAAATAATTTGCTTGGAAACGGCCTATCATAAAGACCTGGGATGAAAGGAAACAAACAACTGATCAGATTTTCTGATAGCTTTATTCTTATCCCCATAAAATCTGAGCTGTCTGTGCACATCTAAAGTATGCAGCACCCTCTCATTTTCAGATTGCAGAGAGGGGAAAAAGTAGGCAAATTAATAGACTGATTAAGTGACAACCCCATCACATATCTGGTCACCCGACTCTGGGGTATAAAAGAAGGATTAGTACACAAGGACACCATGTCCTCACGAAATATCAAAAAAGGTGGACAAGTCATTAGGGCTTAGAACTCAAACACCCATCTGGCAGAAGTAAGAGCTAACAAAAGATCTGTCTTCCAAGAACAGTATTGCAAGGAAGCTGAAACAGCATGCTGAAAAAGAGCCTGTGTCAATTTCTCCAGAACAAAGTTAAGAACCCAGGAAGAAGGAACAGGCTTCCTGGGAGGTCTAATATGAAGGATGCCTTTAAGAAATTGCTTGGCCTCAAATCTAGAAGTTAACAGGGGAGTTAAAGGCAGACAAGCAGAAAGAGCTGATAAGTGTGCCTTACTAGAATAAAAGGCCAAACCAGCATTGAGCAACTCACGCAAATAAGAGAGAACCAAAGGAACAGCCACAGTAAGTGGGTCCAGGTCACGAGAAAGACACTAAATAGAAAACCTCTTCCATTTAGATAAGTAGGATTTCTAGTAGTAGGTTTCCTGGCCTTCAGCAGGACCTGCAGCACATCCTCAGAAAAAAGGTGTCTATGAGGGATCAAAACCCTGTCACCCACAGTGTCAGTTGAAACATAGGCAGGTGGGAATGGATGAGAGATCTCTTGTCCTGTGTGAGTAGATCCACCCTGTGAGGTAACTTGTGATGATTGCCCTTGGCTAGATGCAGAAGTAGAGGGTCTCAATGCTCTCGCAGCCAATAGGGAGTCACTGAGATTTTGGGAGCATCCTGTTGAATCTTGAACAGGAGTCTTGTAATGAGAGGAAGTGGAGGGAATTAATAAAGAAACATCCCCTTCTAAGAAAATGAGAGGGTGTCCACCTTCCATACCAAAGGACCTGGGACTCTGGCATAAAATAGAGGATGTTGTCTGTTCAGAGGAGAGGCAAAGAGATTTACCCCACTGATGAACAATGTCCAGAAATACATCCCTGTGAAGCATCTATTCATAGGATTGAGTGAAGGACCTGCTCAGAGTGTCTGCCACAGTGTTCTGAGAAGGAATAGTAACTGCCTGAAGAGTCACTTGATACTTGACCACCAGATCCCATACCAGAAGTGCCAGCTGGCAAAGAAGGTAAGATCTTGTTCCCCCCTGTTTGTTGATATACCACAAAACTGTGGTGTTGTCCATGAATACCTTGAGAGGCCCCAGAGACAAATGAGGATGAAAGGCCTGAAGAGCCAGCATAAGAGCCCTCATCTCTTTGATGTTGATGTGCTCCTTCTGCTGATGAGGTGAGCACACTCCTTGAACCTTCAGGGAGGCAAATGTTGCTCCCCATCCCACATCTGAAGCGTCTGTGAACAGATCCTGAGAGGGAAGAGGATGATGAAAAGGGAGCCCTGGATTCCGAGACAACTGCTGAATCCACCATAAAAGTTCCTTCTTGAGACAAGGGAGAAGAGTAACTGTAAAGTCTAGAGGATGGCGCATGTTGAAGCCACACTGACTTCAGAAACCACTGGAACTACCTCAGGTGAAGTTTGGCCAGAGGAAACATCAGAATGGTGAAAGCCATGAACCCCAGAGCTACGAGAAACTCTGTGGCTGTAATAGTGGCCAGGGGAAGAAGAGTTTGAAAGTAAGAAATGAGAGTTAAGGCCTTTGGAGGTATCAGGGATGCCAGCATTGGCACCATCTGAATCCTACAACCCAGAAAGACATGATCCTGAGAAGGAGTTAGGGAAGACTTTTTGAAGTTTATTGTGAACCCCAGACTTTGAAGAAGACAAATGGTAAAATGAAGATTTTGCAAAAGAACCTCTGGAGAGGATGCCTGAATCAGCAGGTCATCCAAGTAAGGAAAAATTTGGATCCCTTGAATCCTGCAAAAAGCAATCAGGGGAGCGACTTATTCGTTGAACACCCTTGGGGCAGTAGAAAGGCCAAAAGGCAAAGCACAGAACTGAAAATGCCAGGAAGCAACAGAGAAACACAAAAACCTCCTGATAAGAGGATGGATTGGAATATGGCGATAAGCATCCTTGAGATCCAGAGATACCAGAAAGGTCTGAGGTATATGTGATGCCCCACCACTGGCCCAGTAATCAAGCAGCCTCAATCCTTACCACTGGCAATAGTGTTTAGATGAGAGTGGTCTAGAATCTGCCTTCAGAGTGCCTTCTTTTCTGGTCACTAGAAACATTCTTGAATAAAACCCCTTCCCCCTTTGGGATGCAGGCACCTCTTGAATACTTCCCTGAGACAAGAGATCTCCAAGAACCTCTGGCGGGAAAAGAAAGTTGTTCCCGAGGAGGCTGAGGAATGCCTATAAAAGGAAAATTGGAATTCCACACCATGACGTACCCCTGACAAATAATTGACAGAACACAAGAATCCTGGGTGATTCAAAACCAAATGGGAAGAGAGAGAGAAAGGTGAAGAGAAAGAGGAAAGTGGCTGGAAACAAGTGGATAGTCAGACAGCACCTGGTTTGTCAGGAAAGGAAGGCTTGTGAATGCCTGCAGTCTGAGTGGCTTTAGCAGGAGGAGGCCCATTTACCACCCTTTTTACCTTTAGCAAGAGGGTGAGACTCACTGTGAACAAAGGCTGGCTTAGAAGGGTAATTTCTTTGAAATTTAGGCCCAGGGGAAAGAAAGACATGTTCAAGCTCCTGTAAGGCCTTCCCCTTGTCCTGAAGAGACTTAAACCAGCAGCTACTTCCCCAAACAAAAGTTTAATGTCTAGAGAAGCATCCAGCAACTTAGCCTTAATATAATTGGGTAAAAGGTTGAAGCCTAAGCCAAGAACACTTCCTCAGTACTGAAACAAAAGCAGCAGCCCTAGAAGAGGCATCCGCTGCATCATAACTACATCTGATATAATGACAAACTACTTGAGAAGTCGCCCCTAGCAAGGAAAGAGCAGAAGATTTACTCTCAGATTCTGGAAGATCAGAAAAAAGCTTACAAGCCTGAGAAAGAAGGGCCAGCACATATCTAGATATATGGGTTTAATAATTAATAACCCTAAAAGTTAGGATAGCAGAAGTATAAACCTTTTTACTCAGCTGTCCATGGTTCTGCTGTCCTTGTCAGAAGGTAATAACTTGGACGAAGGAAGCAATTGAGACAGCTTAACAAATGTTACAAACACCACAGAGGGGTCAGCAGCAGGACATTTGAACAAAAAGGAACAGTCCTCAGGCACCCTATAAAACATATCAGACTTCTTGGGAGCAGGGGGCAGAGAATCAGGCAGTTAGAGACATTAGAGAAAACAGCTAGTAAAGCAGGCAAGACAGCAGGAATAGTTGCAGGTTTAGGAGATTCCATCTGCAGTAACTCATAGTACCTCATGGATATCAGAAACCTGGGTACAATCCCACTTAAAAAATTCCATCATCCTAGAGATTGTCCCCCCAAAGGAAATTTCCTCAGAAGGAGTATCTGGACTATTAGACTCCTCCTCCCCATACCCGTAGTCTAAAGGAGAAGCAATCTGGGTAGAATAAGTAAGGGATTCTTCATCAGAATCCAATTCTTCCTCAGAAGAATTTAATTCCCTGGGCCTTTTAGGTGGAGAAGAAGACCAGGGACGAGCAGGAACTGAAACCTCTTGTAGAGGCCTCAATGACAGTAAGCATTAAATAACCCCTGAGTAAAGGTCTGCCATTTACTTTGTGTGTCCCTGGGAGCAGAAGAAATATGTCTAGTTTTCTGTTTCTTTTTTTAGGGGACATCCATCCTAGAAAACTGTGAGGGTCCTGACTCAGGATGGCAGTCCGCAACCGTAGTAGGAACTTCTTCCTTAAGAACAAACTGCGGAACCCACTAGACCCTTCAGAAACAATAAACTGTGGTTCCCTGAATGCCCAAAATGGACGCCTGCAAAGCCTTGTCAGACGTGCTGCCTGCCAGATCCTCGCCAGCCTCCAACCTGAACGAGGCAGAGGAATCCGACAACACAGCAAGGCAAGTCTCTGGGTTTGTAATAACCTCAGGAGAACCCCCGACAGAGTCTGGACAGTGGGAGATTCCAGTCTTACCTTTTTCACCATCTTCCCTGATGGCTGGCCCTCGGGGCAGAGGTTCCATCCATAGAATCTTTAGCAAGCAGCTTAAGACGCTGTTTCTCAAGATACAATGAAAGGAAAGAAAATCTACTATGAAGGGTTTTCGGGACAAATCCCTGACAAATAGAACAAGAAGTGTAGTCGTGAGAAGCTCCTAGGCAAAAAAGGGCATTTATTGTGGTGGTCTTTATGGGGAATCTGTCTCCCACACTGACATATATACCCTTCCTTGATGACATTAACCCCCAAACAGCACCAAAAAATGAGTAAAAGAACAAAAACCCCAGCTGGGTACTTATCTGCAATGGTGAGGACTTCAGCAAACTAGAGAAATCACCTGAGTTCCAATAAACAGAAAAAATGGCAAAAAACAGACCGAGGCAAACAGGCCGATGGTTAAAAACAATGTTGAACTAGCGGCAAAGAAGTTCAAAGGATGTTACACCTGAATATCACCTTTATGCCCTTCGCTATGTGAGGAGTGTGTAGGTGACATTCAGCATACCTTAAAACAATGGTAGACTTTTGTAGACTGGCTGTATGACAGGCACCAAAGCAGGGAATCCCATATAGTAATGAATACTGAAGTAGTGAATGTAAGGACATTCTGAGGTACCCAACAACATTTTACTTGTCAGATGGAGAATGTATATGTATTGCTTTTTTTTATTTCTCTTGCCAATTATTTATTGGCAAAATAGCAAGGAAGATTAGGATGAGACCATGAGTATTTCTTTGTTTTAAGAAAATCTTTGTCACGGAATCCTTTGTACAAACACTGCAAATGTGCCGAGTTTAAGAATGTAGTTTTCATGTATTGGAGTACGTAGTTTCTAATTTTAAAAGAATTATTTAGACGTGTTTTTAAGTTCAGAAGGAATTTGCTTGGCAGATTTTGATTTCATGCTGTAATAATCCAGGCCTTAATGATATGCTAAATTTGAAAAGTGCTATAAAGGAAAGGGCATTTAAGCACCTCCTATTTGTAACCTTAGGCTTTTTTAATTGACTTCTTGTGCAGTACATAATCTTAGTGTTACCACCTAAATCCATTTTACCTACAGTTTTATCAGTCTGAGAAAGTGGTTATTGATTTTCTTGGTTTTGGATTTCAGTAAATTGGTAACAGAAGTGTGTATGTGACTATTCATTATACAAAAGCAAACAACTCTTCTGTTTTTTTATATTACACACATGCAAGCATATCTGTGTAATATAATATACTTTTATGCCACTTCATTTACAGGAAACAAACTAGCAACATAAAATAAATTTTCAAAAAGGAATCCAACAGTGCTAAGTAGTTTAAAACCAGAATAATTAAAAACACACACACACACACACACCAAAGAGCTGTTAACCTAGGTGGTTATTCACAAACTTGGAAGCAAAGGATAAGCTAAGTTGTTAACATAAAATAAACTACTTATGCACAGGAATATGGATAAGAGCTTTACAGAGCATTACACAGAGCCCTGAAATGCTAAATGAAAATTAGAGGAAAGCCACCACAAACAGCAGTTACACTGGGACCTTTTTTTATTTTATTTATTTCTATTTGATAACTGGGTAGGTAGACTGGTTCAAAGACCCTTTGCAGCCACTGCCCAAAAACAGTTGTGCAACCATAAAATACTAATATAATACAGTAGTGCAGTCATACACAGAGTGTTGCTTATGTACATTTTAATATATTTGAAGAACTGCTGTGATAGTAGTAAAATACAAAATAAAAAACAGCAGGTAAAACATAGGGCAAATGGTAAGTCATCAATACAAGTTGTGCAAAGTTTCTTTAAAAGGCTAGCTAAAAGCAAGCTTAGAAAGCAAAACAGTTATCCGTTATCCTTAAAATATTTATATGCAGAGTCTTTATGGAGATGATCAGAGAAGTTGATTTTGCATTCGGTAACAGTTCTGTCCTCATTAAACCAGGACAAGTTTATTCCACAGGGCTGGCCCAAGTTCTGAAAATGCTCTTTCTCTCATAAGTGATTTAAAAATGGTTAGTAAAGGGAAAGATGATTAGGTGTGTAATTTCTTAAGGAATAGAATGGTTGAGGGATGTTGGAGAATATTTTAAAAGGGAGGGGGGCAATTTACCACTGTTGAAAATGTAATTGTGTGAGAGAGCCACGTGGGTATTTCAGTTACTGGGAGCCAATTTAGTTTGTACAGAAAAATGCTATGATGAGTATGCGAGTCATTCAGAAGTGCAAACCTGCAATTTTTTTTAGAGGTTTGAAGCCTTTTTTTTTTGTAGAAGGAATGGAAGGTCAAGAGGGATAGGCCGTACTCCAGCTTAGAAGTTAATTTTTTGCCTAGAACTACTACAGTGGATGGAGATAGAAGGTGAGATAATTCTGTAGCATAGTTTCAGTTGGGAGAGGACTTTAGTAGCAATGTTACCTGTGTGGGTAGAGAAAGTAAAGGACTAGTCAAGCTCAAGACCTAGGTATTTGTATTCTGGTGTGATGTTACTTAGGTTGTGTGTTTAGTGCCACTATAGGTAGCTGGAGATATTTGAGAGGGGATGGAAACATCATAACATTAGTTTTTTTATGATTAAGCAGAGGTTATTTATTTATTTTATATTGGTTAACCAAGAAAGTCCACTGTACACGTCCTTTTTCAGTGTAGACCCAAGGAGAAAAGCTCCACAAGTAACAACGTTAAAGAACAAATGTAGTACACAATATACAAAATAATTATGAGAAATACAGAAAGAATACAATGTATTTAAAAAGATGCATGTAAAATGTATGAACATAGAGATGTATAAGAAAATGTAAAAAAAAAAAAATTGTATGGGCTATGTAAGAGTCCTAGGTTTTAGCAGTATTTACAAAAATGTACAAGTTGTTAACTGTCATATACTGAGTATAGGAGTGTGAAAGTAAAGGTAGGAACTAGCGTGGACTAGTGCAGAAACATAGCCAAGTAGAATTAATAGGTTCATAGGTTAGTACTAGGCTATTGGCCCTAGGGCCTGTACAAGCCTAGCCATAACAATTCCCTGGCTATTTCTTCCCACAATATTTACTTCCCTGGACCCCTAAAGTGTGTTCTTAGTGACTTTTTTTAAACTGATGAGATGGAAGATGTGTGGTGGTGAAGAGTTCCATATTTTGGACACAAAATTAGAGAAGAGCAATTCCCCTGTTGTGTTGTTGGCTTTAGTTACTTCAAGAAGGAATTTATTAGAGCGGAGAGTCCTGTTACTAGAGTACGGTTGAAGTAGGTTTTGCAGTGAAGGGTGTTTCTTAGGTTAATACAAAATTTTGAGTTAGTGTAAGTTGTACTGTAAAAGTTGAGGAAATTCTGGCCAGTTCAGTTGCTTTAAAGCTGTGCAGTGGTGTGTTTTATATTGGGAGTCTGAGGTAAACCTGGATATTTTGTTGTAGCAGGATTGTAATTTTGCTAAATCTGTCTTTTGAGATTAGTAAGGATAGGGCAGGCATGTAGTAGGGTGGAGATGAGATGAGTGTGTGATATAGTGACTTTTGTGTGATTGGTAAGATACTGTCTATTCCTATGGAGGGTACCCAGTTTCTTATATATTTTCTTAATAGCATGGTAATGTGAATATCAAATCTCAAATTATTGTCAGTCTCTACACCAAGAAGTGTGTGCTGTGGGAGAAATTATAGTTTAGTTACTGGGCATGATATTTGTCTAAGGAGGTGGATCTAGTAGGTTTGAAGAGAAAAAAAATTGTTTTACTAGGATTCAAAATAAGGTGGATGTTGAATGGAAATGTTTCAATCGAGAGGAAGGATAGGTGAGTTAGTGTTTGAAGTTCATGTAAGTATGAAGCTGCACAAATTAGTGTGGAATCATCTGCATGTTGTATAACAGATGCACGAGGAATGGAAGTGTGGAGGTTGTTAGTATAGAGAAAGAAGTGTAATGGGCCTAGAATGGAGCCTTGTGGTACTGCAAGAGTGACTGGAAGCAGTGATGAGATTTCATGCTACCACAATACTGCTTGTTGGCAACCAGCTAGATAGCTTTGGAACCAGGCTAAGGGGGCTTCACTAAGGCCTATATCAGAAAGAGTTTTGGTAAGTATACTATGTCTAACCATGTCAAAGGCTTTTGACAGGTCGAGGAAGGTAGCAGATACAACTTTGCCATTATTTCTGTGGTTGTTTACTGTATTGGTGAAGGACATTAGAGCTGTGGTGGTACTGTGAAAGGGACGAACGCCATGTTGAGTGACTGATAGGAGTTTGTGGGTATGAAAGTAGTCCATAAGTTGAGTATGTATACATCTGTCCAGGATTTTGGCTATAGGGGATAGGATAGCTATTGGATGAAAGTTTGTTAGTTCTGTAGAATTCCCTCCTTTATGAAGAGGGATTATATGTGATATTTTCCATATTTCTGGGACAATGGCTTCAGTCAGGGATGTGTTAATGAGAATGGATATTGGGTAGGCAACGCATCAGCTGCTGTTTGTAGGAATTCTGCTGTTAATTTGTCAGATGCTAGTGTTGTAGGCTTAAGTTTTTTAAGGTATTTTCCAATCTTATCAGTAGAGACAGATTGGAAGTGGAATGAGTTGTTATTGCTATGTGATTTACAGGCTTCTATGCAAGGGGAGTTGTTAGCTGTTTTGTTGATTAGATGGAGCTACAATGGTGTTAGTAAAGAATTTGTTAAATTGCATGGCTATGGGCTTTGATGTGTTTTCTGAGGTAGGAGAGAATTTTGTTAATGGTCGGCCAGAACTTTTGAGGATTGTTTTGATGCTTTATTTGTAGATTATGGTAGTAGTTAGTTTTGTCAAGCTTTACTTGTTTTTTTAGCTTTATTCCTGAGCTCCTGGTAGATTTGTATAGTGGCTTGGGACCTGACTATGTGCTAATGGTCCGAGGCTTTGTCCCTGGCTTTGAGGATGGATCTGTTTTCCTTACTTAGCTAGGGAGCACTGTTAGCTTTGATGCTGATGGTTTGGGGGGTAGAGTGTAGGTTAGGATATTTAGAAAGGTGGAATTAAAAAGTTTGATGGCCTCATTCAGGTCAAAATGTTTTAAATATATCCAGTTGCATCATTTTAAGTCTGTAATAAAGTTGTTGGGGTTAAGTTTATTTTTATTTCTAATTGGTTGGTAGACAGTTCCTTTATTGTGATGGAAATGCTGTCTAGGCAGAAAGGTTGTTAAATGGGCACTTAGGCCATCAGGGAGACAACCTGCATGAAAGGAGTGGACTGGTCTGTTTGTTAATATCCAGTCAATGATTGATTCATTGTTAGTTGATTTGTCTGATCTGGTAGGAGTTTGGATGGTTTGTAGAAAACCATGAAGGTTAATATGATTTTGGGGGGGGGGGCTTGAAAGTTGCATGTAAGACAATCTATGTTACAATCTCCCAAGATAAAGGTTTCATGTTGGAGTGATGTGCAGGACCAATGGTGTACATTCTCAAGAGTGGCTATATTGTTTTCAGGTGGTATATAGCATCCAATTATATTAGTTTGTTAGAGTTGAGTTTTAGTTGGGCAAAATGTTTTTGTGCTTTGTCCAGATTAGGATGTTTTATATTTAATGTCTCTACTGTAAGGTGATTTTTTTTTTTATATAATAAGGCAATGCCACTACATTTTTTGTCAATTCTGTCCTTCCTTAGAATGTTATATCCTGGTGGAATAATTTCATTATCTGTGATGTGTGGTTTAAGCCATGCCTCGGTTATAACAACTGTGTCTGGAGTGTATAATGGTAGACAGTCATGCAGGTCATGAATTTTATTGGAGATGCTTCTAATATTAATGTTAAATAAGAGTAGGTCAGTTGCTTTCCTACTGAGGTGAATTAAGTTGATGTGGTGGTTGGGAATTTGGGAGGTGGGGGCATTTAAAGAAGTTGATGGACCGAGGTTTGGATGGATGTCACCACAGCAAGATAGCTTAGGGGCTATGTAGATAATAGGCTTCAATAATTTTGCTTTGTCTCTGTCATATTGTTGGGAGAGTGTGGGTGTGTGGTGGTGAAGTAGTATTATAAAAAGAGTGCAGTCAATGGGACAAGAATTGAAAATAGCAGAAGACATAGATAAGTGGTGTAGGCTAGTCCTGTTAGGTTGGGGAGCTGTAGTATAATAGGGAGGAGATTTGTATAGGTGGGTGTGGTAAGAATTAAGCAGGGAAAGTGATGATAAAGTAATTAGAGATGCCTTGTGTAGTAGTAGCATGTTGTAATAGGTTAGTGTGAGATGTGCTAAATGATGTATAGTTAACTGAATAAGAGGAAATAAATGGAAGTGTCCTGACAGAGGGAGAATCAAGTAAGATGGTACTAGGGGTGGAGATAAGGAAGGATATCAAAAGAAATTAGTGGGGATGATAAAGTAATTAGATGGTTGGGTGTGGGTAGTATCAAGTATGTCAGGTGTCAGGAGTCTGTGTTTATGATTGGGCAGTGGAGATGGTTGGGTGTGGCTAATATTAAATAAGAATAGGCATAATGGGGGTGGGTGGGAATTAGGGGTAGGGGAACCGAGTGATAGAATGATTGTAGCTGCATTTTCTACCTGATAAAGTAGGCTTTTGTCAGAAGCAGGAGAATGTTGATATAGTTGAAGTGCTTAATACTGTTAGCTGGCCCACCTGCCTTATGTGCAGTCTATAAAATATACCCTATCTTTAACACAAACTGCAGTGTGTAGTTAGATTCCCTCATAAAGTATGCAGTCTTGAAACTTTTATCAGTGATTGTTTGTGAGCACGTGCTGCTATCTTACAGTCAAATAGCATTAAACTGTTGCCTCAAACAACAATAAATATGATGAAAATGCTGTAAATTCTATATTGTTTAAAATTAATCTAAACACGTGTTATCCTGGTACCTCAGTGTGTACCATAGCCCTTCTTTTACTACAGACAATTAAAATGAATTAATCATGTTTACATACTTACACTGAGCAAAGTACTAATGCACCAAGCACATCTTAGCATCTTTCCAGGTGTATGTGAAGTACGTAATGCTCACTAGGATGCCTGCCATAATAGGTATTCTTAACAGCAGTCCACTTAGTCCAGGAACTGTGGTGAAACTGTGCATACTAAATGAAAGCAGAATAAAACAGTAACACAGATTAAAGGCAATTAAGACGTTCAAAGTAGCAATAGAAGTACAAGGCAATCACTGTCACTTAGATAAGCCCACTTAATATTTTCACGGGTGAGATTTTTCTCATAACTATGCATTAAGGCTAATGCTTAAATACACAGCTTTAGGAAAAATACTGTACTTAGGTCAAAGGACCATGGTGAAGACAGCCATGTTGAAATAGACAAAATGAAACAGCAAAAGAAAGAAAAAAAAACAAATTTAAAAACCCCGGAATAGCAATATAAATGATGCAGTACTACCAGGATCATTTCAGTCAATTCGCCAAACACTATGTAGTCGTTCTTGTTATGACGAACATTTGTGGGCAAATATATATGCCATTAGCGGTAAATCTTAAAATAGTGTTCATTGTAATGGTAAATTGGAACATTCTATATATCTTGCCTTACTTTTTGTCATCTACATTCTGAAGCTGCAAAAGTCGTGGTTGTTTCCCTTTCCTGCATAGACCTACACATTCTCTCACTTTTGTGTGTTTTGTTCTGCATGTTTTGCATGTTCTGTTCTAATGTGTGAGAATTCACTGGCAGTGAGGAATTGATGTGGTAAACAAGCAGTCCTCCTCCTGTATAGACAGATATGTAAAACTTAAGAAATTTAAGTGAAAACATGCATGGATAAGTGTGTCCAGTAAGTGAGTACCTATGATATGGGTAGAAATTGTAATAAACAAATTGAATATTAGCTGTACAAGTGAAATAATTACATCCATTTTTTTTAGTTGGACATCCATAGATCGATTGCAGGACAGGTACTCTGTGACAGTTAGGCTTGATTGTCAAAGAAGGTAGGAAAGAGGTTCGGAGTCAAGAAAGGTAAGGATAGTTGATGCAACATCCCAATCCAAAATTGGAAAAAGAAGGTTGATGATGATATATAGTAAGTAAAGGAAAAAAGGCAATAGTAACAAGTGCCATAAGTATACCTAGCCTTAGTGAGCAACAGTAATCAGAACAGTTACAGAAATAGTGCTCACATGCTGGCAGTTAGTAAGCATAACATCCTCCCAAAGATACATAAAAATGTTCTTCATTGACCCCGATTAGGGGAAGTTCTGTGAATGATTGTGAATGATGCAGCCAATAGGCAGCTAACGCACTGAATCGGTCATCTGTCTTTACTGAAGTGTCAAGAACTCCTTGGTGATGTCGCCTCTTGCTGACTATATTCAGTTGAAGGCCTTCCTGAATTTCAGCCTCACAAAGAGTGTTGATTATGGAAATAAACAGTAAATATCTGCTGCAGCTTTGAAGGAGAACCCTACTTCTCATGGTCCACTTAAACTCTCTAGCAAGGAATCTAGGGTAAAGGACATATTTGGGGAGTGAGTGTGGACATTCTACATTGCGCACAAGTGCACAGAATTATCTTACCCACATGCTATATTTCTACTGTGGCCTGATAGGTAAAATCTCTGACAGTTCTCTAAAAGACTCCATCAAGGCTTAGGATTCTGCCTCTATCACACTGGACACCATGATGGTCCTTCTGGCCTATAAGAATTTCGAGGTGACTACTTAGATCAACCTCATCCAACATATATATGTCAGCAGTCCTGGTTGCATTTTGCTGCATTTGCCGAGAACAAAAAAAATGTGACTTTTGTGATTTCAAATTTAAAGATCCTTTGCTGTTTGATGCAGAGAAAGATGAACATCTGAAGAGATAGAAGACAAGTGTCAGACACTTTTAGGTACAGTGATTCATTTTCATTTTACAAGTTTTCTTTTATCCAAATACAGATTAGTCAACACTCTCCCAGGTCCTAGCATAATCCACTGCCCAACAATAGGTGGTGGGTTCACAACAGTCCTCTACAATTTGGAATCCACCAGTTCCAGTGAACCAGATACAGGCTTTTCTGATAATTTCAGAGGGGCAGTGGTCAAACACAGGGTAGATCGCAGTATTGCGGACTCCTTCCATGACTGCCTTTCTTTGGATATGGTCAGTGCAAGGTCTTTGCACCCCATTTTTATGTAAGATAACCAAAGAGGTATGGACAGAAGAAAATAATGAAAAACTACTTCAATCGTTTCTTGACTTCATCCATTGCATCATCTTTTCCTTTACGAGATGTCATATTCCATGATAAACATCTGGCAAGGAAAACGTGTAAAGTTTCTTGGAAAAGCACCACACAGAAGGTCCCATTAGATAAGCAAGAGTTTGAATTTTTTCAAGATTTTATTTATTTGAAAGGCAAAGGCTCTCAAGCCCTTTTTACATTTCAGTAGTTTGTCACTTGATCCCCAGAGAGTGCTTTCATCCTTCTGCCATTTCTCCTTTCCTTATCCAAAGGAGACTAGATGCACTCTTTTGATCTTCTGGACACTTTCTTCTGTGTCAAGTGCTGCAAGAATTCCAAAGATTTCTTTACCGGATTATTCATTACTAATTGTAGTTTATAGGCCATTTGGACAGTTTTTCCATCTCTCTCAATTTTCCTGTTTAAAAGCCTGCATTTGCTCTTGTTTCCTTCCTTTCCTGTAACTAGTCTTGTCCAGATACAGACTTGATATATCCAGGACTCCTTGAAAGCTTCTGAGCGGTGCCAGAGTCTGCTCTTCAATTTTTCCCTTAGATCTACTAGTTCTCTCCTCTTTTGCACTTATACTAGCTTATTAGTCTAGCACTTTACCAGACTTCTTGTAGCAATTATTGTAGCACACAAGTGCTACCAACACTAAACGTTCTACAAGGAAACCGATCTAGTAATTATTATCAATGCCCACCCCTCCAGGCATGTCTAAAGGTCCGTTCCCTGTGCTTTCTCCTATTAACCTGGGCATCCTGAGGCAATGTAGCAACTGCCTCCTGTACACCGACAACCCTCTCCTCTTACCTTCCAACACTAAGACTTTTGAGAGATGTACTTATATATCCAAATTGGAAACCACGCACTCTCCAGCCAAGACCAGAATAGTTGGCCAAGAGGAGAAGGTCAACACTTGTGTCACACCACATGGAACACATAGCCCTCCAGAACACACACCAGCACTGCCTTCACACAAAAACACAAACCACACACCCACCTTCGCAGAGACTCTCAATAAAAATCTACTCAAGCAGCAGAGACCTCCAAGGCAGAAATGCACTCGACCACCACAACACAACACTAATCACGAGACACATAACTCTGCTAAACAGTGCGCCACTCAACCGAAGCCCCTAAGGCAAAACAGCATGTCCAACACACTAGTCATAGGTGACTTAATAATAAGGTACACTGATGTCCCACTCATTAGGTTGAATAAGGAGAAAGTAACAGTCAGCTGCCTATCAGGAGCCAGGATCCAGCACATAATGCATGCACTCGGGTCGCTCAACAGCAGGTACAAATATGACTCTGTCATTGTACATGTGGGTGTGAATGACCTGAGATGTACCTCCCTGGACTACATGAAAAGAGACATTGAGGAGCTCTCGGATTATGTAGCCCAGACTGGTATGACCCAAGCCCTGAGCAGCATCCTACCCAGAATGATACCATGGTACAAGCAGAAAATGATTGATTTCAACAATTGGCTAAGTTTCTGGTGTCACTCTAAGGGGATCCAGTATCTGTCTGTCTGGGATGACATAATTGACAGACCTTGATGCTTTGCCAGAGATGGCCTGTATCTGTCACCCCTGGGCTTCCGGATACTGGCCAAGGCTCTTGCCACCCCTATAGTGCCTTTTTTAGGTGGTGTTCCAAAGACCAAATTACCACCATAACAGCTACAAAGAAATGTTGCTCAATGCTCAACGTCTAAATCTCAAACTGCACTCACTCCAGGCACTCCTTAAAATGGAGAACATCGACATTTGTGCTGTAACAGAGACCTGATTCAAGGCAGCAGAAAGCACCCCTGCACTACCAGGCTATAACTCATTCCACACTTTTCAGCCCCAGAACTTGGACCGAGGCTCCAAAGGCAGTGGTATTTCCATATTCATAAAGGATGCGCAAACCTCCAGACTGATAGCCCAACATAAGACATCAGAGATACTTCAGGTGCAGTTAACATTGGGTAAGACAGCAATTCAGGTCGTAGCCTGCTATAGGTCCCCAACCATGTCCCAAGACTCACACTCCACATACCTAAGCACCCTGGAAAATATTAGGCTCCAACCTAACACTCTCTTACTAGGTGACTTCAACGACCTCTCCATTAACTGGGTAAACTACTCATGTACCGATACACTTGCCCAATGTTTCCTGGAGTTCATTAATTCCAATTACCTGGACCAGCTCATTCTTGCCCCCACTAGAAGGTAGCAACATCATTGACCTGGCCATTACTAACATGGGCGACCTTTGCTCTACACCAGTAGTCAGCTCTTCCCTGGTTAGGTCCGACCACAAACTAATCACTTGGAAATCCACATCCCTCCTGTCACCCCCCCCCCCCCCCCAGCAAAGGTAACCACCATGAAAAAATTCTCCAAAGCTAACTTTGGGATCCTAAAAACAGAGGTGGCTAACTTCACGGCACCCATGCTTATGGAGAATAGTTGCTTGACCGCAGAATCATATACCAATGCACTGTACGAACACATGCACAAATGCATGGATCTCACCATACCCAATAGGACCAAGACACTCTCTTCCAAAAAAATGAAGCTAATCTGGTGGCCCCCTGCCATAAACAAACTCTACAACAGAAGGAGGAAACTGATGCGGAATAAGGCGAAGTCCCAAGACTGGAAAAACTCCCTTATCTGCCTCCACAAAAAGTTGAGATCCCTCATCAAATCTCTAAAGCTAGGTATGAAAACAGAATTCCAGCAGATAGTAAAGACAACCCCAAGGCCTTCTATAGTTATGTAAATAATCTCCACGTCAATACCCAGATTTTCTCTGAGCTACTGCACAATGGTACCTCCTATACTGAGCCAACAGATATTGCCAGTATACTGGTCGACAGATTGTGCCAACTTTACCCCTCTCTTCTCCCCAAAGGACCAATCACAATACCAGTAGATTTCCAGGCACCCAGTTTTACTGTGGCACAGGTCAAAACAGCTCTGTCCAAGGCTAAGAATACAGCTTCTGTGGGACCTGACAGTATCCCTGGTCCTGTTCTACATGAACTACAGAGTGAACTGGCACCTCACCTGTGTGCCTGGTTCAATCACAGCCTCACCTCAGGCTTTGTCCCTGCTGAATGGCGCACTGCTACAGTCATCCCTCTCCACAAAGGAGGAGTGACTACAGACCCTGGGAACTATCGCCCCATTAGCCTGATGAGTCTGTTATGCAAAGCTATGGAACACATCATCATGGACATAATAAACAAGGATATAGGGGAATCTCCAAACTCTGGATCCCACACAGTTTAGTCTGTCACCAGAGCTGTGGATGAAGGCAAGGTGGTTCATACAGTCTACCTTGATCTGGCCAAGGCATTTGATGTCATTCCCCACTCAGGAATCTAGAAAAACTCACTAAGCTTGGCATCAGCCCCTATATCACTAGGTGGGCTGCAAACTGGCTCACAGATAGAACCTACAGTGTGAAAGTAGCTGACTCCAAGTCAGACTGCCGATTAGTCACGAGTGGAGTCCCACAGGGTTCTGTCCTGGGTCCTCTCTTTTTTGTCCAGGCCAACATGAAGGGACTCCGGCTGACAAAGTTTGCAGACGATTGCAAGTTGGGAGCTATTATTAACTCCCCAAGTGATGTTGACATCCTACAGAATGGCCTCACTGTGACCAGCGACTGGTGTCAGAACCATGGCCTTAAGCTCAATGCCAAAAAATGTGTCGTCGTCCCCTTTAGGAAAAACCCAGTTCCCATAAATTACCACATTAATGGCAGTCCACCTAACACAGAAGGCATTATAAGAGAGAGATCTGTGAACACAGGTTGACAGCAGCCTCTCTTTTGATCACCACATTGCCACTGTGGTCAGAAAGTCCTTCTGTGTGGCACATCTCATTACTAAGGGGTTTTGCATCCAGGAAGAAAGTGGTCAATTTCTCCCTCTACTCTTCCCTCATTAGGCCAATCAATCGAGTACAATGCCCAATTTGCATGTCCCTCACTAGACATCTGCAACAACTGGAGAGGCCACAATAGTACCTCACAAAGAGGATCCTAGGCCTTAAACACTTGTCCTATATGGACAGACTCAAAAAACTCCCAACTATTCTCTGTCTCATATCACCTACTTTATTTATTTTATTTTATTTATTTTACATTTGTTGACCGGGCTGGTCCAACTGGATATATGTCCATTTTCAGTGGAGTCCCGGGGAGAAAAGCTCCACACTTCAGAGTAGTATTTACAAAACACAGGTACATTACAAAGTTTTGGCAATCATTAACACTTCATTGCATTTTAGCTTATGAGTAAGAAAAAAACAATCCTATTATATCACAGGTATGGATGTACATACAAAAATATGTAAAAAAGCACACTATTAAACGGTAAAGTCACACACACATTATTGTTAATAAAAGATTAACTACCTCATGCAGGTATGAAGATTAGTGTCTGGAGACAAGTGAGGTAGTTAGTCCGGGTTAGCACAGGTGCATAACCAATGTGATTGAAAGTATGGTTTAAGTTTGGTTTTAAAAAGGGTAACTGAGGATAGGGAGGTTAGGTGATTGGGGAGGGTGTTCCAGGTTTTACCCACCAGATTGTTGGTTTTACCTGTGTGAACCGGTAGTTTATTTGATGAACGCAGGGTCTTTAGATTATTGTAGGGGGTGATTAGGTCAGTGAGTATTGGAGTATTTGTAGGTTGATAGAGGATCTTATGGGCAACTATTAGTTGGTTCAGTAGAATTAGATTTGACAACTCTAACCATCCTAGGTGATTAAGATTGTTGCAATGATGGGTTCTGTAGGTGGACCCAGTTGCAAATCTGGCAATATTATTGTAGGAGATAGCCAGCTTGTTCAGATTGCTTTTACATAGTTTAGTATAGATAGGGGATGCATATAGTAGGGTTGAGATTAAGTGGGTATGGGCAGTAGTGGTCCTGGCTAGTGGAGTCAGAAAGGGTTTGATCCTGTAGAGGGAACCTAGTTTTTTGTTTACTGTTTTTATAGTTTTGTTAATATGGGGCTCAAAGGTAAGGTTATTATCAATTAGTACCCCAAGTAATTTTGTGGTAGAATCAGGAGGTATGATAGTACCATTGCTAGATGTAACATTGAAGTTCAGTGGGGAGGTTTGGGAGTGAATAATAGCATTTTCGTTTTTTTTGGTTCAGGATGAGACATCAGTGAAGGAGCCATTTCTTTACTGTGCTAAACACGTTTTGGGTTAGGGACTGTAGTTGTGATGGTGAAGTGGCGGAGCATATTAGTGTGGAATCATCCACGTACTGGATACAGGTAGCTTGAGGTATTACAGAGTGTAGGTCATTAGTAAAGCTAGAGAAGAGGAGAGGACCCAATATGAAGCCTTGAGGGACACCAAGTGTAATTGGGAGGTGGGAAGACAAGTTATTCTCCCATAGTACAGCCTGTTGCCTGTTATTTAGGTAGGATTAGAACCACTGTATAGAAAGTGGATCCAGTGACAGGTTTTTAAGTATGTTTATGAGTAGTAGGTGGTTGACCATGTCAAAGACTTTTGACAGATCAATAAAGAGGGCTGAGGATAGTGTGGCATTGTTACGATTTTTATGAATGCAGTTGGTGAAGGATAAGAGAGCAGAGGTGGTGCTATGAAATGGTCTGAAGCCATGTTGGCAGGTAGCTAGTAAGTTGATTTCTAGTAGGTGGTTTAATAGCTGCTTATGAATGCACTTCTCCATGATTTTTGCCAATGGGGATAATATGGCCATGTAGGCCTGTAGCTAGATAAATCTTTGGAATTACCACCTTTATGCAGGGAGATAATATATCAAATTTTCCTTTAGAAATAGTTCTGTTAATGAGGATAGATATGGGGTAGGTTATAGCTTTAGCAGCTTTTTGCAGGTATTCTGCAGGTGGTAAGTCTGCGGAGAGGGTGGTGGGTTTAAGTTTCTGAATAAGAGTAGTGGATTTAAGTTTCTGAATAAGGGTACAGACAAGGGATGTGGGAACAGGTTGAAATTGAAATAGTGGGGGGCTGTTAGAGATATCAGAGAAAGAAGATATAGTGTCAGGGGATAGCAGATTAGCAAGAGATTGAATGGTCTCTGTGAAGAAAGTGTTAAAAGAATTGGCTATTTGGTTGAGGCTGTTGTGATCATAGTCTGAGGGGGTGGGTGTGACTGAACGACCTGGGTGTAAAAGTTTATTGATGCCAGACCAGAATTTTTGAGGTTTATTTTGGTAGGTTTGTTGGAGGTGACAGTAAAAGTTTATTTTATCTGACAATATGGCTTTTCTGGTTTCATTTCTTAACTGTCTGAACTTTAATTGATCTTTAGGGCATTTAGTTGTCCGCCAGCTGGCCCAGAGTTTGTTTCTTTGGAGGATTTTTTGTTTGGTAGTTTTGGAGAGCCATGGGGCTGGTTTAGACCTACATCTAATTGTGTTTGTTGGGGCAAGGTAGTCTAGAGTGGTCAAGAATTTAGAATTAAAGTATTTAACTGCATCTTCTAATGGTAGGTGTTTTAGGGGTGACCAGTCACAAGCTATAAGTTCTTTTTGAAAGCTGTCGGGATTAACATTTTTGTTAGACTTTATTGTCTTATAAATAGTTGGGTTTGGGATGTCACTCTTGTACCTGATTAAGAAGGTGAGTGAGTGGTCGCTTAGAACTTCAGGGTGGGTACCTACTTTGTATGATTGGTGATGACTATTTGTAAGAATCCAGTCTAGGGTGCTGTCAATGTTATTAAGTTTTTCGGTTCTAGTGGGGGATATAATGGTTTGAGTAAAACCATTTAGGTTGATATGGGTAGAAGGCTGTTCAGATGTACAGCACCTCCAGTTTATATTAAAGTTCATAGATAGGTACTAAGTTATTGGCCCAAGGACCTACGTAAGCCTAGCCAATAAGGTTCCCTGGCTTACGCCACCCAAGAAAGTTATTTTCCTGTGCCACTGTCAAGCAGAGACACAGAAGTGATCCCCGGGGTGTATTTCCTATTTCCCATCCACTCATCAAGATTTTTCTTGAAGAGTGCTAATAAAGAACTTTGCTCGACATAGATGGGTAGCCTATTCCAGACTATGGAAAGTCTCTGGGACAGGAATCTATCCCTCCAGCATGTCCTGTTTATTGTGGTGACAAGATTTAGATTCCTAGAGCATGTAGCTCGGAGGGATTGGGATTTCTTTAGGTGTAGCATGTCCAACAGCTCTTGGTTTGACATAGCTTTATATGTTAGGCAGAGATCACCTCGGCATAGGCTGTATGCTACGGAGTAAAGCTGGAGTTTTTTGAGGCGGTCAGTGTAGGGCATTTGTTTGAGGCCAGTAATCCTCTTTGTGAGGTACTTCTGTGGCCTTTCCAGCTGCTGCAGATGTCTTGTGAGGTATATTCCAAAAGGGCATTGTACTCTATAATGGGTCTAATGAGTGTCGAGTAGAGGGGAACAATGACCTCTTTTATCCTGGATGAGAACCCTTTTATGATGAGGTGTGCCATGTAGAAGGACTTCCTGACTACTGTGGCGATGTGACTATCAAAGGAGAGACTTCTGTCCACCTGGGTCCCAAGGTCTCCTGGCACACATTCGGTATTAAGTAGATTGCTGCCTATGTGGTGGTTCATGGGTACAGAGTTTTTACCAAAGGGGATGACCCTGCTTTTTTTGGCATTGAGCTTGAGGCCATGGCTCTGACACCAGGCATCTGTCTCAGCGAGGCCCTTCTGTAGAATGTCCACATTATTTGGGGACTTGACTATGGCTCCTAGTTTGCAGTCATCTGTGAACTTTGTTAGCCAGAGGCCTTCTGTGTTAGCCTGTACTTCAGAGAAGTAGATACCAAAACAGGAGAGGTCCCAGGATGGAACCCTGTGGTACTCCACTTGTCACTGCTTTGAGGTCAAATTTGGAGTCTGCAACTTTTACAGTGTGGGTTCTGTCAGTGAGCCAGTTGGCAACCCATCTTGTGACATAGGGATTTATACCTAGTTTAGTGAGCTGAGCTATAATTCCAGAATGGGGGAATGGTGCCGAAAGCCTTGTGGAGGTCAAGATAGGCTATGTGAACCACCTTACCCTCATCTACGGTTTTGGTGACTGCCTCAAAGAAGTCGATCAGGTTCAGGAGGCATGATCTGCCTTTCACAAACCCGAACTGGGTGGGATCCAGAGTTTGGAGGTTACTAATGTCTTTGTTTAAGAGTTCCATGATGATACGTTCCATGGCCTTGCAGACCAAGCTCTTCAGACTAATAGGTCGATAGTTCCCGGGATCAGTGGTGGATCCCCCTTTGTGGAGTGGGATAACTGCTGCTGTGCGCCATTCAGTGGGCACAAAGCCTGATGCGAGGCTATTATTGAACATGGTACTTAAGTGGGGACCAGTTCGTTCTGAAGTTCGTGTAAAATGCAGCCTGGGATGTTGTCCGGTCCCATGGATGCTGTGTTTTTGGCTTTAGAGAGTGCAGTTTTTACCTGTGTAGTTGTGATTACAGGGACTCTGCATTCTTCCTGTATAGATATGGGCCCTTTAGGGGGGGGTGAGTGGGGATAAAGTTAGCACTGAACCTATCTGCCAGGATGTTGGCAATATCGGTTGGTTCTGTAATTTTCATGCCGTTGTGCTGTAACTCAGAGCAGATCTGGGCATTGCCATCGAGATTCTTGACATAGCTATAGAATGCTTTGTGGTTGTCCTTAGAATTAGTGGCACTTTTATTTTCGTAGCTAGCTTTGGAGGATCTTATAAGGGATTTCAGCTTCTTACTGAGGCTGACCAAGGAGCCGAGTGCTATGGTTTCGTGTGGGTAGGTGGTAGACAGCCAACTTAGGATAGCCTCTAAGATGCTGATATTATTGCCTGGGGGAAGGTAGATGCAGATGATATTTTGGTGGACAGGATGTATTATTATGGCTCTGGGGATTATAAGTGTTGGTGTGGAGGTTTGCTTTATGGGGTTGTAAAAGTCTAGGCAGTTAAGATGTTCATAGAAAGTAAGTAGGTAAGGTATAGCTAAAATAGGTAGGAGTGTGAGTAAGAGTAAGGGCTTCAAGTGTGTAAGGGTAGTAGTAGGTGGCATTGTTGATGTATTGTGTTTAGGTTACTATACAGGGATGAGTCCAGCTTGTTTACTAAGATAATGACTAGTGGGAAGTGGGTTATAGCACTTTAAGGGGTTGGAGTATGTGATTGGTTGTATGGATGGGGTGTGTGATTAGGGTGTATAACTCTAGATGCATTGGGGGTGGGTGGGAATTGGGGGCAGGGTAGGGGAGCAGAGTGAGCCCGCAGGGCGAATGAAGCAGGTAGAGCCACTGAAGGAGTGAACCCTAGGAGAACAATCAGTGGAGAGCTGATTGCTAAGGTTAGTTTAGGTGAAGAGAGGTGGGGGGTAAGAGCCTTGATAGTAGGGATAGTGGGCAGGGTAGCTGAGTAATGTAGAGTAAAAGGATAGAAGGATAGAGTGGAACTATAACTCAACAAGCTGTGAATACTGTATTCCTGTGAGTTGTATTTCAAGACAGTAGGACAGATCTAGGAAAAGCACACCATCTAGTGGCCAAAGGCTGTTTAGCAACAGTAGCTTCTCATAGGAGGTAGCAGGGCTAGGAATATGAGGAGGGAAGGATATAAGTTAATTATAAAGGGTACAAGAGGGAAGGTAGGCTAAAAAGCAGGAAAAGAAAGGGTTTGGCTGCTGGCCGCCCTAACTGTGGAGTGTACCTTAAGACCCAAAGTCATTTATACAATGTTAATTTCTACAGACAGAAGTTTTACAACACATACTTTCTTCTATTTTATTTTCCTTGATGGGATGTTGCTCAGGGCGAGAAATTATTCATTTCCTTATCTTAGGGTGAAGACGGCAGGTTTAAGTTGGTTTAATACACTAAACCCAACAGGGTAAACTACTAGAAATAAACAAATAAAACCATAAAATTCATGGACTGCACTAACCGCTTTAATGAAGAGCTGATAAGGCTCCAAGATACTAAGCGCTTTCACCATCAAAACTAATGGCTTCAGAGTAAAAGGAACATAAAATCACATTGTTTAAGTACAAAGTTCCACTTATACATTAACCAATCACCTTTCTTGCTTGATTGTCAATCACATTAATATACATTGTGTTGTAGTGTTGGTTACACCATAAAACATGCATACAAAGCATAACATAAAAAAACATATATTTATATTATGTACTTGTTTTGTGCATACCAATTAGTACCTTTACTAAAACCTGATTTTGGTTATTACAAACCTTACCCCCCAAAAAATACCCAAAACAAAATGACTTTAAACAACCATTGCCCTTTGTTTTAAGATGGGCTCGATAGAAATATGGTCATTGAGTCCAGGGTAAGTTGTTGCATTTAATATCACCTGCCATTTTAATTCTAAAAATTCAACTCTAACATTGTCGTCACCACCTCTCTCACTTGTCAATATTCGGTCAGCTACAAAAAATATAAACTTTTTGAAATTGACACAATTCTTAGAATGTAAATATAATGCATTATGATTGTCTTTGTTCTTTATAGCCCTCTGATGCTCTGCTATCCTTTCCCTTAACTTATGTATGGTTTTCTCCACGTAAAAACCTGCACATGTTGTACGTGTTGCTAAGTAGACAACCTTCTTAGAATTGCAACTACATTTGCCTGGGCATGAAATAATTCTATTGTAACCTCTTAAAGTCACATATGGCCCATCATTAATGTATCTACAGTACCTACAGGATCCACATTTATACATTTGTGAACTTGTAAATCTAACTTTTGATCTCTCTAGTAAATTATTTATGTTTAAACCTCTTGAAAATATAATTTTTGGTGTTTGACCTAACTCTTTTTTGATGTTCATGTCAAAAGCTAAGTCCCAAGATTTTCCAACGATATCTATAATATTGTATGTTTGAAAGTTATATTTCAAGGCAAGAGCTCTGAAATCAAACAGTTCACAACAAAAGGGTTTTGTTCCCTCCATTACGTCAATAGTCTCACTAATTTATGTCAAGATAGGTTTAAATGATGTCCACCTTCTTTTCGTCACCTCTTTCTTAACAGAAATCAACAATTTCAGTGGGTAAACTCTATCAAGAAACATTCCTATTAGTTTATACATCTCAATTTGATAAATCTTGTCATTACTTACAAGGAGTGACAATCGGACCATCTGCCCTTTAATCGACGACAATTTTAGAGTTGAATTTTTAGAATTAAAATGGCAGGTGATATTAAATGTACCAACTTACCTGGACTCAATGACCATATTTCTATCAAGCCCATCTTAAAACAAAGGGCAATGGTTGTTTAAAGTAATTTTGTTTTGGGTATTTTTGGGGGGTAAGGTTTGTAATAATCAAAATCAGGTTTTAGTAAAGGTACTAATTGGTATGCAAAAAACAAGTACATAATATAAATATGTTTTTTATGTTATGCTTTGTATGCATGTTTTATGGTGTAACCAACACTACAACACAATGTACGTTAATATGATTGACGATCAAGCAAGAAAGGTGATTGGTTAATGTATAAGTGGAACTTTGTATTTAAACAATGTGATTTTATGCTCCTTTTACTCTGAAGAAGCCATTAGTTTTGATGGTGAAAGCAGTTAGTATCTTGGAGCCTTATCAGCTCTTCATTAAAGCGGTTGGTGCAGTCCGTGAATTTTATGGTTTTATTTGTTTATTTCTATTAGGTTGGTTTAAGGTTGTTGGTCAACAAACAGGGCAATTCCTCAGCTTTAGTGCCGTACAAGCAGATAGGGCAGATTGTTGGATAAATGGAGAGAGAAACAGAGAGGTAAAATAAGTAGGATGTTAAACACAGTTACTGGGTAAAATAACAAGTAAGATATTGCACATACTAGCACTAACACCAGGTATAATTGGTCACTATTCTACGTAAACCAAGTATCAAATGAGAAATGAGAGGTTAGATAGATTCAGTTACATCGTGAAAACATCTCAGTTGCATCTAGCAATTCCGTAGAGCCGTAACAGTAGCACTCTAAAAACAGGGCAGAACAGTTTATGTGCAACAGGAATAAGATGAGGAGGAAGGTATACAGCGTGGGTGTAGGCAAAGCAAGGTGCTAATCAAACATGGGTATTCTACCCAAGAACACATTTACAGCAATTGTAGTGTCCATGCAATTAAAACATATCAGCTAGGAACAGTAAAAATGACTTAACTTTACATTCAAAGTTACAAGAAAGCTAAAACGCTATGTTAACATCGCATTTTAGTACTTAGAGGCGATCTCTGCTTGACTTACAAAGCCATGTCTGACCCAGCTCTGTTAGAAATGCTACATCTAAAGAAATTCCAATCCCTCCGCACCACACACTCCAGACCTCAACCTCATTTTACACAATTAACAGAACATGCTGGAGGGACAGGTTCATAACCCAGGAGACTGCCCATGCTATGGAACAGACTTCCCATACATGTCAAGCAGAGCACCTCACTAGCCCTCTTCAAGAGAAATCTTGATGAGTGGATGGGAAATAGACAGAGGCACTGGGATCTAAGGTCGTGTGGCACTATGCCAGGGTAATCCTATGGTTAGGCTTGTAGAAGCCCCATGGCCATTAGCCTAGTACACACCTATGAACTAATTACAGACTCATACCAGCTTTTGTGATGTTCACAAAGTGAATGCATGCAGCAACAGTACATCTCAGGCTACAGCACACCAGCGTCTTTCCCTTCCTGGGTGTCTGCCTTCTGGCTACTCCATCCAGAGACTATCTTGGCTGAGACAGCAAATCTTTGCATCATCAGTTTCACTCCTTTGGAATTGCATTGAACTTGGCAGATTTTCATCTTTATCTGGTTAATGTGATGACCTTTACAAACTTTTCTTTAGACAACAGAGCTTGTCAATCATTTTTGCTTCTCAAGAGAACTGAAAGCTTTCTGAGATGGTGCATCTCATCTTAACAGTGCCATGCCCCACTACAAATATGTATTTCTAAATTAAGTCTGATGACAGCTTTTTTTATCTGCCTCCCATCACTTTTCTAATGCATATCAAGTAGTTTGTGAGTCTGTGAATAGCAGAAATAATTTTCTAGAATATGAGCAAGCCATTCTGTAGTATGCAGACGTTTTGCATCACCAGTCAATACAAAATGCCATTCTTTTCATTCATCCCCCCATCATGGTCAGACATGGAATATCTTTACAATCTACTGGCCAAAAGATCTTCCCAAAGCTTTTCTTCCAGTTGTTTTGATGATGAAATTCATTCACTGGGTCATAGTCCTCCTGGTCAAAGTGATTGTGAGTGCTGCCTTTTAGTCATGAAAGGCTTCATTCCTATTGATGCTAGCCTTCCTTTGTCAACCTCCCTTAAGACATGCTGCTTGCAAGGGGCTCCATATGCAGTGTTAAGAAAGTCCCATCCAGACCGCCATGTAGTCAGGATGACAGCTTGGATAGTCCAATCTCACTTTGGGCAGTATCTGTTATATCATCTGCTCAGACACCATCCACCCAAAACATGTACAGGGCTAAGTGCAAGAGGTTTTCATGAAGCAGAACACAATGTGGGTCTAGATTCTTTTTCAGCCGTAGTTCGTCAAGTCTCCCAGTACTTGTGTGAAATTAAGCATAATTATCCTTATCAACAGAGTGCAAGTTGTAATGGACTGGGGTTGTGAAAATGTAAGAAAATAAAAAAACATTTAAAATTGAGAGGGGCTGATGAAAGTGAGCATAACAAACAAAGAATAAAGATAACTGTGTCTAGGCTGAGAAAAAAGTGTGTTCAGAAATTTTGGTTAAGAGAAGTAAGGGTGTGCTTTTAATTAATGGCTTAGACTAGGTAGAAACTGAGCAAGGAGTCTTGTGCTGAAATTCCTAAACTCTAATTACTTTGATGTATGAAGGAAGACTGTCTTTAGTGCTGAAGTACAGAGAAAGCAAAATCATAGGCCTTGAGCTTGTTAATAGGGCATAAACTATTTACTGTTTTATTTGAATTAGATCTAATACAGTAATGTGGTTTTCCTTTCAGTAGTCTGGTGGTGTGGGGCGTGCACTTTTCAGCCTCATTTATACTGAAGCTGTATGGGATATGAATTGAGAGCCTTGCTAATCTGCCTTTATACAAGTAATTCTTATAATGATTTTTGTAAACTGAAGTTTCATATGCAGCTTCCTAGTAGACTCATTCACATTGTTTTGTAAACTCCAAGTTAATGCACTGGTGCTAATGTTTGATCATTCTTCTGACTGGTTATGGTGACGGTCTTAGTAAGATTCTTTTTATACTTTTTCAATGTTAAAAGTGACTTCATATATTCCTGGGAATCTACCTGCCCGCATGGTAATAATTCATGACAATTCACGATTCTCGGTATAATTTCTAAAATCACCCCCCCCCCCACTTCCCTGCATATCTGGGTTTATCATCTCAATAACCCTAAATCCAAAAATATGTTCACTACCATGCAATATAAAATGCTTAGCCAAAGCATTCCATTCATCAAATCTATGCATACAATATAGATGGTCCCTCATTCTCTCAACAAGGGATCTGTTAGTCTTTCTGTGTAAAAACAACTGCATGCCCTAAAATCCACAGTTGGACCTATATATATATATATATATATATATATATATATATATATATATATATATATATATACACACACACACACACAAAGGTTACATCTAAAACAACTGCGCATCTCAGGCAGCACAGTCATAGGATCTCTAGCTTGTGTATGTTTGCTATACCACAATTGCCTTTTCAAAGATTTCTTGTTCTTAAAATTAAATCTGGGGTGATCACCGATAGAGCGAATCTGTTCGTCCAGATGTAAACTGGACCAATTATTTTTAACTACTTGTATTACACTATTAACATCACTAGTGTACAAAATGGAAAAGGGTTCTGTCCTGACAACTGGAACTAAATCACTATTATTGTTGTTAACCACTGATGGCTTATGTGAGTAGTATGGTTGACCTTTACCCTTTCTATGTCTCCCATCATGATGTAACATATCTTCCACCTCTTTCTTCCTATACCCTGTATCATCTAACTCTACTTTCAAACTACCTATGTCTCTCTCAAAAAGAGCATCTTCATTATTCAACCTCAAAATTCAAATACCCTGACCTTTGGCTATGTTTTTAAAAACATGGCCTGGATGCATGCTGTTCCATTGTAAAAGTGTATTTTTTCCTACAATCTTTCCTGATTAAAGTCGTAGTTATTTTAGAAGAGATATTCACCGAGACCTTAACATCCAAAAAAATCAATTTATTTTACAGATGATTTGTATGTGAAAGATAGAAAGGCCACTGTATTCTCCAAAAACTGTACAAATTCTGTTAACTGTTGGTCAGAACCCATCCCATACCAAAAAAAGGTCATCTACAAACCTCCTATAAAATATTATGTTAGATGCAAAAGCAGATTTAAAAACAAAAGCTTATTCCCACTGAGCCATCACTGTATTGGCGTAGCTATTGGCATAGCTAGTGCCCATAGCCACGCCAATATTTTGCAAAAACAACTGTTCATTATACATAAAAACATTATTCTCCAAAACTGTCTCCAAGAACAAGCATATTAAGTCAACAGTTATCAAATCATATCCACTTTTAGTTGTCAAAAGCTCTTTAACCATACTAATACCTGCATCATGCGAAATGCATGTAAACAAGGACACTACATCTAAACTTACTAAAAAATATTGTCCTTCAAAACTTATGTCTTTAGTATAAATCAAACAAATCCTCTAAAAATTAAATGTCCTTCAATACCTGTTGTTGTAAATTCAGCACAGGTCTTATCTTCTTTTCTATAAAAATAGAAAGTAGTTCTGTGATCCAGCCCTTACAATGGGCCTAAAAGGAGGTTTCAATAAACATTTTTGAATCTTTGGTAGCCCTTGAAACAATGGAATTAAAGGAAACTCAACAGTAAGAAAAGTATATAGATCCTTGGAAATTAGTCCAGTGTGAAAGCAATCACTCAAACTTGCATTCACCCTGTCATACAAAGAACCCACATAGTCAAAACTCACTTCACTACAGATATTCCTATCTTTTAACAAATCTAAAATGCTCTCATGATAAAATTGTGAGTCCATGACAACAGTAGCACCACTTTTGTCAGCGGATTTTATAATCACACTCTCATCACACTGCAACTCCAATAAAGCCTGTCTCTCATCTACATTTAAATTATTAAAACTTCTTTTCATATTACCATTGTCATAAGCAGCCATTAAGTCCATCTCACATTTCCTAGAAAAAGTTTCTAATATCAGATGCAAAACTGGTTGAAATACACTAAGTCTCTTAAACACATGTGCTGCAGCTTTATCATTATTAGTATCCAAAAAAATAGTCTTAAGCATCACATTTCTGTCAAACAATTTAATGTCTGCAACAGTCTTGCTTGGGTTAGAACCCTGAGCTGGAATAAAAGTCAAGCCTCGTTCTAATAAAGTTATTTGTGCTGGACTCAATACTATGCTGGAAATATTGTATATTACCGATTTATTATATTTATCATTTGCATTCAGCTGTTCTCTATTAAACGCTGCCACTTCCTTCCTCGGCTTAGAGAGCGTGGATGACATGTCTTCTCATAGGTTCATAGATTAGTACTAGGCTAACTGCCCTTGCGAGCCATTTTAAGCCTAGCCAGTTATCCCCTGTAAGATTAAAACCCTGTACCTTGTGTTTGTAAGGCAAACACCTTAACCATTAGGCCATCCTCCCAACCCTCTGACAAATAGGCAATGATAAAGGGAATGTTCCTGTTGAGCCAGTCATATTTATCGTCTTTGGTCGCACATCTACCGGCTTGTTTTGAATAGCCGGATTTAAAGGGGAGTGAGCAGAAGTGCTTGGCACATTGTTTAAATCAGAACACTCATTGTCACTGCCATTAATAGTCTGTTGGTTCATAGAAATATTCACAGGTGCAACAGTGTCCCTTTCTTGTTGTATACTGCTGGTTATAGCAGTTTCAGAGCTGATTGGCTGGAGATTCTTCGGCCATGTAAAAGCATTGCCTTTGCTAAAGTCTGTAGTGTCCCTCAACAGTTTCAGCTTCTGCATTTTAAGTCTCTGCTCGTATAATGAAACATCTATCACATTGTCGAAGTTGGCCAGAAACTCATCTTTATATTGATCAATTAGATCAGCATGTTTTTTATTGACCAAATTGATCAACTCTCTCTCTAAGGGTTTAAAATAGTCTATAAGCAAATGTATATAATTGAAACTTAGTTCAAGATTTAGTTGTTGCCACTTGCTTAATAAATCTAATGAGTCTCACCATATGTTGGCATGACCAACACTCATAATCCCCGAGGAATCACCTTGTGGAACAGGCATGCTTCTAGATGTAAACGTTGCCACTGGAATCGTTTTAGCTTGAATAAATCATTTTCAAGCTGTCTAGTGGCATTAATCAAATGAATATCATCCATTTCAGATGGCTGGTCATCTTTGTTGGCTCCTGGCTTTGTCAGCAATGGATTAACCTCAATATTTAGAAACTTCAGGAACTGGTCTTTACCTGGCTGATACATATCCAAGTTCAATATCTGTCTCATTCCCTTCAGCCATGCTTCCATGAGGAACTAAAGCAATATCAAAAAATAAAGAACAAACAGTCCTCTCAGAATGAATGGTGCTGAATAACCAAAGCAAAATATATATTGAAATAAAACAGCACCAAAACGCGAGAATAACCATAAAACGAGGCAATTTTAATAGGAAAGTACAAGGTAAGTGCTTTCACACATTGTGTGCATCATCAGACCATACATTACATAAATCCAGCAAAATAAATAGCGAAAGCGGTATCAATTAACTTTTCAAAATATCCAATAAAAACACATATCCAATAAAATAATCATATTCATTTAAAGAGGCCTCTAGCCTTCAAAACTGGTTTATTAAAGGTCCTCCCATTAATTCCTGGGAATCTATCTGCCTGCATGGTAATAATCCATGACAATTCGTGATTCTCAGTATAATTTCTAAAATCCCACCCAACCCCCTCATATCTGGGTTTATCACCTCAATAACCCTAAATCCAAAAATATGTTTACTACCATACTCTATAAAATGCTTAGCCAAAGCATTCCGGTCATCAGATCTATGCAATACAATATAGATGTTCCCTCATTCTCTCAACAAGGGATCTGTTAGTCTTACCTATGTAAAAACAACTGCATGCCCTGCACTTAGCCAAATAAATTAGATTTCTACTGTGACAGTCAGCAGTAACATTGAACTGATATAACTTTCTTGAAACTGGATGGATGAAATCCACAGATGGATCTGTATATACATATATATATATATATATATATATATACATATATATATATATATATATATATATATGTATATATATACAAAAGTTACATCTAAACTGCACATCTCAGGCAGCACTGTCATAGGATCTCTAGCTTGTGTATGTTTCCTATAACACAATTGCCTTTTCAAAGATTTCTTGTTCTTAAAATTAAATCTGGGGTGTTCATCAACGATAGAGCAAATCTGTTTGTCCAGATGTAAAATGGACCAATTATTTTTAACTACTTGTATTACACTATTAACATCACTAGTATAGAAGATGGACCAGAGTACTGTCCTGACAGCTGGAACTAAATCACTATTATTGTTGTTAACCATTGACGGCTTATGAGAGTATGAGAAACACACACAAAGTTTATACATAAATATGCACGCAAATAACAGAAGGACTCATCTCATTAAACTCCGTAGTTTTAAAATGCAGGCAATGGAGCACACATTATTGTGCCCGGATATCTAAAGGCATCACATCGAAGTTGCCATTAAAGTTCACACCTTTCCAACCATAGTGGAATAGGGCTACCCCTAATGGATCCATTAACCTGCTCTATAACCCTGAAATTGAATGAGTGATCTGGATGGTTAGTTATGTGTTTTGCAAGTGCATTCTCCATTTTTTTATTTTTGATGGCATAAATATGTTCATACAGCCTGTCCCGGAGTCTTCTATCCGTCTTACCAATATAGAAGAAGACGGGACATAGTTTACACTTGGTTAAATAAACTATACTTCTGGAATTACAGTTGAACTTTCCAGTAGATGAAACATTGTGATTCCTAACAGTGAAGGAACAACCAGTGTTAATGACAGTGTTATGGCAACTTCAATGTGATGCCTTTAGATATCCGGGCATCAATGATGTGTGCTCCATTGCCTGCATTTTAAAACTAAGGAGTTTAATGAGATGAGTCCTTCTGTTATTTGGGTGTATATGTATAAACTTTTTATATGTTTCCATTGGCCTATCATAGGGCTTACAGATAAAAAAAAAAAACACTCATATAAATGTGTGTAATACTATATTTATTTATTATTTTGATAGAGCATGTTTGTAACCATTATATCTTTTAGGACGTACATACATTTATAATAGATTCTAGGCTTGGTTTTAGTGAAATTCCTGCTGATACTTCACCACTCATACCAGTTTTTAAGTGGATTTTCAAACCGAACTTTTTGTGTTTACCCATGGGTTAATATATTTTAATGTATTTAATTGTATTAATTGTTCATGTGATTCCTAGTAGGTGTCGTTATTTGTTGGGAGAAGGTATTTAACTGACTTTGTCAATGTGTTTTATTGTCTGAAGAAGTGCAGGTACTGACCTGCATAAAAGTGCTAACCTTACTTTATTAAACTACAGTATGATTACTTTTGATATCGTTTGGAGTGTACTTTGTCCATTGCTTTTCTTGTTTTTCCTCAGTTTGTTTATTTCCTTTGGTTTTCAGGTATGCCCTTGAAGAATTTGCCTGTCTCATTCTATTGTTTCCAACATTTCACAAGTATCTAAACATGCCTTAAGGAGTGTGTATGATTGTATATGT
Source organism: Protopterus annectens (assembly GCF_019279795.1). Classification (NCBI taxonomy): domain Eukaryota; kingdom Metazoa; phylum Chordata; order Ceratodontiformes; family Protopteridae; genus Protopterus; species Protopterus annectens. The sequence continues at coordinate 1,258,267,722 of NC_056737.1, forward strand.
ACTGTGTCTAGTGCTTGTGCTACTGTTTTGGGGATATATGCCTGGATATGAAATCAAAAGATTTATGATGAGGTAAAATCTAAAGTCTGATTCAGCTTTACATAAGGAGGTTTTATTTGGCCCATCTTCTGTTCAGATCCTAAAACAATTTGATAAGAGAGGGAAGTTAATTCAGTGAGTTTCTAAGCTTTTTAAGCCCCCCCTCCTTATAAAGCTCCCAAATCCATTTTCATGTCTGACACCAAATAAGCAATCTCTGCCTTCTCAGACCAAACAGGGAAACTAAAAGAGATGTCAGGAGGGACTCAGTTTTAAAAAAAAAGGAACATTCTACAACTTCTGAATGAGTATGCAGCATTCTTTTCCCCTCCCTCCTCCTGCCCCAGTCTCTGAAAACCTGTCCCAACAACACGCTGTGTACATTCTTTTTTGGCAATAGATTGTGACAAACGTGTGTGTGTTAAAAGTGGTTCAGGAGGGATATACTTGGTACTGAATACAAAAACCTCCTTTCAGGGGAGTTCCTCCACACCCCCCAAACCAAGTAGAAGTTTCTTCCTCAGGTTCTTCATTTATTCAACCTAGGAGTCATCAAACCCCAGTGCCATAAGATCAAAGCGGCAAAGGCTTCAACTCCAGAATGTTTATGGTGCGAAAGAAAGAATCTTCATGGAGATCAGTTTTAGATCTTCCCTTCCTAAATCTATATGTGAAAGTTCTAAAATTCAAGATGTTGACCCCTCAGAGTTTGTTACCTCTCATTCCCCAAGGAATCTGTATGGTAACATTGGACCCCCCACCTAGACTCTTAACCTAACTGTACTACCGCCACTACTAACCACAGTCAAAAAATAGCTAGTTGTCTTTATATATTTTTACATCTTGTCTGACAACTTTGTTACTAATATTATAAATGACAAGAAACCATCTTAGCTTGCAACATTTACTGTATATACTGTTGATAATCAATATATTGTTATTGTATTAAAGACAACAACCTGTAATGTTGTTTACTATAGCTGCAACTTTGTATCTCTATTTATCATGTACATGATGTGGAGCTTTTCTTCCCGGGCATCCGCTGAAAAAGGACCTGCGTCCAGTCGGAATTTCCCAGTAAACAAATGTAAATAAATAAATATATATCACATTCCCATAGCCAATGCTTTAGGAAATTTCTCAAGTTTTCTCTGTCTGAATCAAGTTATCAGTTCTCTGCAATGCCTTTTTGGGGGTTAGCTACTACTCCAAGGGTGTTTACAAAATGCATAACTCCAGGCATAGCTTATTGCAGACTAAATGGTAGTCACATTTTCCTTATTTATATTACTGCTATCTTCACAGAGTCTTCTCCATGTCAAGAGTCCTTAACATGGGTTTCATCGAATCTGAGATCCAGATAAACATTCAGAAATCCTCCTTGACCGCTTCACAAAGGATTGTCTTTCTAGAATGTATTATAGACACTCTGCAGTAAAAGATTTTTTGATGCAGGAGAATGTAGCATTTTATCTGAAAATGCTTCTGAGCTTCTCATCTCAATCTTAAACTTCAGCCTGTGTGTTTCTCAGGGTTCTGGGGTTCATGGCATCTATAATAGTCATGATTCCACTTGTCAGGTTACACATAATAAAGATTCACTGGTATCTAAAAAAAGCACATGGACCCAACATTTGCATCCTCTGGATAATCAAGTACTAATCTTGGGCTTTGTAAAAAAGGAGCTACACTGGTGGAGACTACAAATACAAGCAAATGCAAGTCTCCCCTTTTTTCCTATGCCTCCAAGTTAATCTGTAACTGCAACCATCTCAGATTTTGCTGGGGGGGGGCAGTTTCTATGGAGGTAGAGGTGCAAGACCTGTGATAGTCTTCAGTAAAGACCAAAGCCTGTCAATATAAGACATGTATGTGATCCATGCCTTAAAATCTCCATTGTCTATGGTCCCCAGGACCTTTACAGGTGATCCCTAACAACATCACAGTGATGTGGTACATCAACAAGCAAGGAGGCACAAGACTGTAACCTCTATGCAGGCTGGCTCTAATGGCTTGGGAGTTGGCTGTTCAGCACTGTGTAACCCTCCAAGCTTGATAAATTCTGCCAAGCAAAACATAGTGGCTGAAAAGCTGAGCAGAACCACGACAGACCTTCAGAAATGGAAACTGAACAATTGTGTCTTAATGGAATTGATCCATTTGTAAGGAACACCTCAAGTATATCTCTTTGCCTCCTTTCAAAATAGACATTTGAAGAGCTTCTGTTCCAGATGATTCAGAAGGACTCTTCAGAAATAATTGTGGTGATACCCCCCTTTGGCCCAGTCAGCATTGGTTCTTCCTTCTTATGCAACTGACCATAGACAATTAACACGCATTTCTTCACAAACTGCACCTAGTCAGGAAAGGTTTGATACAACCCAGTCTCAATCAAGTTCAGCTGACTGGATAATTCAATTGTTAAACTGTTTAGGCTGACTGGATAATTCAATTGTTAAACCGTTTAGGCATCTCTCTTCAGAGGTTGTTCATCAAGAACTAAAATAGGCAAGAAAACCTGCTACTAGAAGACCTTATATTGGCAAGTGGAAGAGATTTTCTAATTAGTGCCTAGCCAATAACCAGGGCCCTATCAGGGATTATGTACCACTGGTTCTCAAATTTGTGTGTGAGTTACTAGCCTTTGGCCTTTTGCACTCCTATATTAAGGTACATTTTGCAGCTATTTCAGCGTGTCTGTCTGAGGATCCTCCACTTTCTTCAGTGTTTTAGTGACTGTATCTGAAAGGAGTGTTACACCTGAGACCACCATGCAAAAAAGTTGCTCTTTCTTGGGATCTTAACTTTCTGGTGGAAAGGTTATCACATCTACATTTGAACCTGCACATCAAATAGCTTTAAGGCTTATTATTTGGCATCTGCAAGAAGTGTGTGTGAGTTGCAAGCTGTCATGGTGGATGAACCCTATTTGGTCTTCCATAAGGATAGGGTGTCATTATGAACAAATCCCTCATTGTTCCCAAGGTTGTTTCAGAGTTTACTCTGTATCAAGTCACTGGTCTCCCTGTATTTTACCCCTACCCTCAGAACCAGGGAGAAAGGTTTCTACATACTCTGGGCAATCCTAAACAGCTCAGGTACTGTCTTGACAGAACCAAGTCATTTAGAAAAGTTGATCAGCTACTTATGTTTTATGTTGAGACTGAGAAAGTGGTAACCCATGTTAAAATGGACTATATCCAAGACTGTTGCCTTGGCTGTTGCCCTTTGTTATGCACACTGTGATAAAGCAGTTCCAAGCAGTATGAAGGTTACTGTACAAGAGCCTTGTCTTCAATAGCATATTGGAATGGGTGGACTCAAAAGTATTCTGGAGATGGCTATGTGGTGCTCTGTACATACCTTTACAAAGCAATACAAACTAGATTTTCTATATCTGCGAGTGACTTTGCTAGGACCATTGTCAAGGGGCTTCTGGATTCCATATCCTTCTACCAACCAGGTTGGATAGGATTTGGTAGTCATCACATACAGCCTAAAGGCTACTTCAGCAGTGGGAAAGATGAACATAGTACAGTTGTGTAAGTTGTAGTTATCCATAACAGTAGATATTTTCATTTCCTCAGTTCAGGATGCATACACTACTTTTAGGCAAGAAACTCCTTACGATTTTCCACTCTGAGTGCTGATTTTCCTTCCTCAGGGCTTGTCCAGTCAGCGGTCTGAGTGGAAGCATTAGAAGGAGCCACAGATTTTGGAAGCTGGACGGTTGTTGTGTCTTGGGCAAGACACAATGCTTATTACCTAAAGCTTACTGCAGCAGTGACAAAATCAGATACACGGCAACTGTACTTTATCAGGGAACCAAAGTGGAAAGCTAAGAGCTGTCAATTAGCAGTACTAATTGCTGCATAGACTACATCTTTGTAGTGGTTTAGTGCAGATGTTTAAGGCTAAAAGTGAGCCGCTATTAAGCTTTTTCCTGTAGAGAAACAAGATTTATTCCTTCAGCTACTACTATATACTGTGTGACTGTGTCATTAAGCTGGGAAAAAAAAAACCTCTCGGGTCACCCTAGAACAGACAAACTGACTGACTCCAGTTAAAATAGGTTAACCAGATTGTTGCGTCTTCCACCATTTCTTTGTTGTTATTTCCGCTGCTTCAGTATTTTTTGAAGTATGCTTAACTTATTGGTGAAATATTCCGGAAGTTCTTGCTAGTCCAGCTGTAATGCAGTCATGTAGCATGATACAGATAAACATGGACAGCCACATCACTCCTGTTCATTTCCTGTGTTTGATCATCTAAGTCAAAATTAATAATAATGTCACTGTGCTGATAAAAGTAGAGTTATTCTGGTTTCTTTTACAGTTCCAGAACGTTTTTGTGTTAATTTTTAGTTTAATATGTATTTATTTATTTTGCTGGTGTTAAATGTTTTACTGGTTCCTGTATCATTATATTCTTTATTGCTTCTAGAAATGCATTTCTGGTGGTGATTTGTAAGACAAAATAAGGTACTTTTCCATTATCGGGGCAACAGTTTCAACGCAATTGTTCAGCTGTAATCCAGTTCCCCAACATGTCTGCTAACCACATATCTGTAAGAATTATTTGTTTTAATAATACAGTTAAAAAGAGGTTATTTTTAAATTTTACACACCTCTGGTTAATAGATGTGGTAAGCTACTAGATAGCTGAATAATCACATTGAAACTGTCAACTTATCTCCCTGAAATCAAAGTATACCCGCTTCGATTCCTAATTTCGTGTTTCTGTTTGTTTTGCTCAGCTTCCTCGTGTCACCAAACTACTAAGCTCCTTGCTTTTAAAGGTGTCTGTGAGGACGGAGTCACACCTGTAGGGCAGCAGTAAAACAAAGGAGCAAGTCTGCATTTAACATATGAACTTTGCATGTTGCAGGGCCATTATGAGCCAAGGAACCGGTCGGCTTTTGGATTTTACTCATTTCCCTGTTTAATCGTTCTGCTGGCAGAACTGAGTGAGAAGGCTTGTCATGCTTGGAAATGTGTGAACTGAGTGACAGCATGACTGGCGGGACATGTAAGTCGCCTTTAAAGTGAAGCCAACAGCCAGAGCATGCTGTTAGGCTCCCTCTGCCAGGCCACAAAGGAAAAAAAATGCATCTTCTGTTTGGCTAATGGTGGGAGGGTTTTGTTTAGATAAACTTTACATTAATCAGTGAAGTGTGTTTCTGCACTCTCACTCAAATCCCCTGAACAAAAAAATAATGTTGAAGACTGGGTACAGTATAACTCACAGAGGCGGGCAGAGGTATGGCGAACACATTAGCTGGCTTAAATATGTATATATGAAGTATCCAAAAACGCCATTAACCCAAACTACTTTTCCGTCATTGAAACAACAGCTGTGCGATCATTGCAGGCGTGCGACTGCTAACAGGTTATAAACTGTTGTCCCGATAATGAAAAAGTACCCAAAGTAATTACGAATTATATGAGTAGTGGCTGTTAGAATGTGATTTGTTTGCTGTATGCAAAATGACCAGAGATGCTTTTAACTTGAAGATAAGATCTGTAAAGGAATTTACTAACAGTACATTGTATGCTTCAGCCCTGCATTTTACTGAACTTAAAGGAAAACATTCTGTTTATTAATGGTTGAATTTGGAAAGATGAAGGCAATAATGAAGTATGGGAACAAATTTAGATGAAAATGTGTAGGTCACTTTGTATCATCTAGAGAGTCTACTTATTTTTCAGCATTTTTGGGGGGTCATTAATTAGCTAGATGCATAAGCACATTTAGGTTCACTGAAGGAAAGATTCAATCTGTGATCATTATTTAAATGACACATGACAAATTTTATGTCTTTTGTTATAAGCAGACCTTAGACCTCACTTGGAACATCATTAATTAATAAAAAGTGCAAGTACCTTTTTTGTGTAGGTGATTGATCTGAAACAATGATTGTTGTTTAATTGTTGTCTCAGTAAATTGCTGTCCCTTCCATGATTTATTTTTCTTGCCTTT